>NW_012118487.1:31813917-31838472 GCF_000951035.1 Colobus angolensis palliatus
TTTGAGACAGAGTTTTGCTCTTGTTGCCCAGGCTAGAGTGCAATGGCGCGATCTCAGCTTACCGCAACCTCCATCTCCTGGGTTCAAACGATTCTCCTGCATCAGCCTCCCGAGTACCAGGGATTACAGGCATGCGCAACCACGCCTGGCTAATTTTGTATTTTTAGTAGAGACAGGATTTCTCCGTGTTTGTCAGGCTGGTCTCGAACTCCCGACCCCAGGTGATCCACCTGCCTTGGCCTCCCAAAGTGCTGGTATTATAAGCGTGAGCCACCAAGCCTGGCCCTTTCCTTCTTTACCATCATATCTCCAACAGTGCCTCTCCCTTTCCATTTACTTACTCTCTCAGAAAAAAATACCTCTTTCTGAGACTGCCGCTTCAGATCTTTCCAGCTTCCTCCACGCTTTCCAGATTTTCCCTAATAGCCTTGCTATGATCTGAACTATTCTAGACCACTTTTCAGTATTTCGTAAATGTTGGGTTTTCTCTTTTCTCCTCCTATTTTCTGTGCTTTTTCTCAAACTCCAAGCATTGTGCTCTCATTCTTATATTTTAAGCTCTAGAGTTAGCTCTAATAAAGTATTATATTTATTGCTGTATTTGCAGGTCATAATTTGTGGATTTATTTTGTTCTCTTTATTGTCCTGTGGACAGATTCAGATGTAAAAAGCTACAATTGTCCTAGAAAAAATAGAGGTTCTTATCCAAGAGCAAACAGAAAATTATTCCCTTCTAGGAAATATTTTTGACTAGTGTAAAAATAGGCAACTGTATTAGCTGATACTTTTTATTTATTTATTTGTTTGTTTGTTTATTTATTTATTTATTTTTGAGATGGAGTCTCACTCTGTTGCCCAGGCTGGAGTGCAATGGCATGATCCCGACTCACAGCAACCTCCACCTCCCAGGTTCAAGTGATTCTCCTGCCTCAGCCTCCCAAGTAGCTGGAATTATAGGTGTCTGCCACCATACCCAGCTAATTTAATTTTTGTATTTTTAGTACAGATGGGGTTTCACCATGTGGGCTAGGCTGTTCTCGAACTCCTGACTTCAGGTGATCCACTTGCCTCGACCTCCTAAATGCCGGGTTTACAGGCGTGAGCCACCATGCCTGGCCTTATTATGTGATATTTAAAATGTTGCTTAAACTATCATCTGCCTGCCTGGAATTTTGGTCAAGCTCTCTTGGAAGAAGGGGATTTAGGGAACTTAATGCATACTAAATTTTTCTTGTTTCAGCTGTTATTATCATAAATTAATGTTGAATTTTTGAAGGCCTTTTCTGCTTCTAAAAAGATCGTTTTTTAAAAAATAATCTGTTAAATGCAATGAATTATATTTTCAGATTTCCTGATGTGGAGCCACTTTTTCATCCTGGATAAAGCCAACTTGATCATTCTGTGTTGCTTTATTTATACATGACTGCTTTTTTGCTAGTAGTGTATCACTATCCAAAAAGTAGCAGTATCAGTGTTAACAAGTGAGTCTGGACTGTTTTATTGTTTTGTCTCATAAATGGATGAATGTAATTATCACAGGAGTGGGTGTGTTGTGAGAGTAGTTTGTTATAAAAGAGATTTCAGCTCTCGATTGCTCTCTCCCGCTCCTTGGCCTTCTTCCTTCTGCCACAGGATAATGCAGCAAGAAAACCCTCACCAGGAGTGGGACCATCAGCCTTAGTCTTCCCAGCCTCCAGAGCTGTAGGAAGCAGCTATCTGTTTTGTGTGTGTGTCTGTGTGTGTGTGTCTGTGTGTTTTTATAAATTAACCCAGTTTGTGGTATTCCATCACAGGAACACAAAATGAACTAAGACAGCAGTGGGTAGTCACGCTGGCTGATAACTGTTCATAACATTAGCACAGGCACATAGACAGTACATGTCACTCTACAAATACTGGAATCTGCTTAATCTATTAATTCTGAAACAGATGTGTTAAACCCACTAGTTTAGTGAATTCATCTACTTCACCTTTTACTTCTGATAGTTTTGCATTCAACTATTTTGAAGTTATGTTATTAGGTGCACAAAGGTTTACAGTCTTACTATTCCTCTAGTGATTTTGTTTCATTACTGATTTACACCAACTTGTAACATTTTATTTCTAATTGTCTGTATTTCTATGTTTCTCCCTACCTCTCTTATTTTTATTCAGTTGAACTGATTTATTTTTTGTTTGTTCACTTCACTTTTACTACTTTAGAAGTTATACTCTTATTTCAGGTCTTTTACTAGATATTTTTATATACTTTACTAGATATTTTTACACATTTTACTTAGAGAACTCCCAATTAATAATTTGCTTTATATCACTCTTCTCAAAGTACAGACTCAGATAAGTTCTGATTCTGCAATTTGTTGTTTATCTGTCTCTCACATCAGTGCTTTTTTGTTCACGTGTTTGTGATTCTTGATTGCAATCACACTCTGCGTCGATATTTTGTATCAGAGTTTTTAGGCTATTTTTAATGTGAATTCATTTTAAATTCCTCACATAGTAAGATACAGCAGATTTCCTAGAGCAAACGTAAGCTTCGAGTTTTTACTTCTCTACAGTTTTATTTACCCATACTTTCTGCATTCTTATTTGTCTTCCTTTTAATTACTATCAATGATTTTAAAATATTTTAAGTATCCTATACAGTATTTTTAAATTTACTGTACATCTAATTTGCTGTATTGATAGAAAAAGGAATCAATATATATGCACTTGCTCCTGGAGTTATGATGTCATTTGGTACTCATAAAGCCATCATAAGACGAAAAGATCCTCAGTTGAAAACACATTTAGTACACCTAGCCTATCAAAGATTACAGCTTCCCCTAGCTTACCTTAAATGTGATCAGAATGCTTACATTAGCCTACAGTTATGCAAACTCTTTGAACACAAAGCTTATTTTGTAATAAGGTTATTATAAAGAATTTTGAACCAAAATTCAAAATTTAAAGTATGGTTTCTACTGAATGCGTATTGCTTTCATACCACTATAAAGTCAAAAAACACTAAACTTAAACATTATAATTTGGGGACTGTCTGTAAGTCTTTTTCTGAAGCAGTCATTAAAGACTACAGAATGAGACACAAATAACTCAAAAGGATTTTTAAGCAAGATCTGTCGTTGTCTAAGAGACAATATCACATAATAGTTTTGCCTACAGAGTTTTTTCTATCTTCTGCTGTGGAGATTTTTCTTTTGTTCTTGATATTTCAGCCATGAAGAGCTCTACCATTTTAAAATGGGCAGACAAAAGGGAAGATTATTACCTAGCCAAGTTCTGACAGGTAACTGCAAAAGGGGTCCTTCTTATACAAACCAGACAATTAGTGGTTGTGAAATCCAATTTGTTGTTCTTTTCACATTCAAGGCACCTAAAGCCAACTGGCTCTTGTTTTCTCTCTCCTTTCCCCTGGAATAACACCAACATATAGGAAGTATACATCATTTTATACACTAAAATATAATGTTTTCTAAATTTCAGTGTTTATACACCTGTGTGTGTGTACATATAGAAAGAGAGAGAGGGAGATGTTTTCTTCCATTTATTAAGTACACAAAAATTATCTTCTTTAGCAGAATGGCTAGAGCCTTCAATGACCATATACCAAAAGCAATAGTGACAAGTAATGAATTCTCTCTCTTCTCAGGTGAAGAAAGAATTGGAATGGTGGAAAAATATCTAGATGTCTCTCAATCTACAAGAAGATAGTCTTAGTGTCTCCAGAAACAATCGTCCTTAAGATATTTCTACCTGAGCAACAGGAAACAATGCTTTCACTTCCAATGGGGTCATGGGCTGTAGTAAGGATGTTGCTGGAGTTGCCTGTGGCATTATTTTCTGGTCAGTGAGAGCAGCTCCTCGTAGACTGAAAATATCAGGAAGAAGCAAAGCTGGAAAATTGAAAAACAGGGACTAGGTGATATCACTTATTTATCCATGCTTAAATATAGTACTTCAGTCAATATTTAGTTCCACAAGGCAATATATTTCCTTCTCCTTTATTCATATTTTTTCCTTTTGTTTCTGTTATTTGAAAACAAAATCAATCATACTAACAAAATCTTCCTTTCATAGTCACCCAGCAAATGGTTTATACATATTACTTTTGCTATATATAGCAAAATTTTATATGTTATAAAATTTATACATGTTAATTTTGTTATATGTAGCAATATTAACGTGTATAAACATAAGCTAACATTTCAGATGTCTATATGTATGTACACACATACATTAGTATATGTACATACAGTACACACATACATATCAAGCAATCCTCCCACTTTGACCTCACAAAGTGCTGGGATTACAGGCAAGAGCTGCTGTACCAGGGCTATATCATTTTGGATCTATCTTTTCATTTGTCATTATATCTTTTTAGGTCTATTCATATAAATCTAATTATTTTCAAAAGTAAAATGAAGATCGTAATGTATTCAGTAGTTTCCTTCTTTATAAACTTTACAAACTTAAAAGTTTAGGTTTTTAATAGATTGCAAACCATGCTGAAAAACACTAAATATGGCACTGATTTTAACAATGTAGGTAAGTGCTGGAGTTTATTCAGGAAAGAAGTTGGCAAGAAAGTATAAGTAGAAGTTGATATCAGACTATCATAACTAGCTTCACCAGCTTAGGTAATTTACTAAGATTCCTTGAGCCTTACTATAGTAACTTAAAATTAGATATTTAAACTATCAAATACAGTAAATAAGTTTCCAATCCTTTGCACTATTGGCTTATTGAAATGCTGTATTAAGAGAGATTCTAAACTCATATTTTTCTACAGCAGAAAATGTGTTATAAAATAAGAAAGAAGTGGCAAATGTGGCACATGTGTGTCACCTAGTTCCAACTTAACATTTTATTACTATAACTTAAAAGATGGTATGAGAACGGAAATGTTATATGAGAGTCATTTAAAGAAACTATTATTGCTCACCTTAGGAAAAGAGAAAACTAGAAGAATATATTCTTTCACATATTTGACTTGAGTTCCTTAATAGAAGAGAGCTAGAATTACTTGTTGGAAATTATGGTAAGATTTTGACTTCAAAAGAAAAGAAATTCTAATAATAAGAGTGTCTACTAATCAAACAAGGTGCTTTTTTGTTGGATTTATTGGCGAGAAGCTAGATCACTATAGAGGTTGCTTCAGAAATTACTTATATGAGAACAGTAAAAGAAAGAATATTTAATACATGTCAGACACCATGTTAATAATTTTCACATACATAACATGATAATAGGCGATTAGAATCAATTTTCGCACATAATAGACACTCTGTACCCATCATGGTGGAGTAGAAGGAAAAAAAGTTATTGATCAGTCTGAGAAGACAATAGTTTTGAATGCATTTTCAAACTAATTTATCCCCATAAATAAGCCAACTTTAATTAATTCACATACACTTTCAGTTAATGTTCTGTCAGAATTTCTCTTACAAAGCTTCATCTCAAACCCTGTCTGACATATCAAGGAAGAGAAAAACAAAGCTGTGAGGTAAAACTAAGTCAACCAGCTGCCAACTTAAATACATTTCTTCTATTCTCAAATTGTCTTAGCTCACTTGGAGAAAAACTGCAGCAAAAGAAAAATAGTCCTCTAGGGAAAAATAATGTTGCAAAGCACTAAAGTCTTCAAATTTCAAAGGAAAAAATAGTTATTTATATTACATAGAAGTACTGGTATTTTTTATCACAAATATAAGCTAATTTCTTTTTAAGCCCATATTCTTTCTTTCTTGTTTTATTCTTAATTGACATATAAAAACAGTACATATTTATGGGATACAATATGATATTTCAATACATGTACATAATATATGATATTAGGACAATTATCATATCAATCATCTCAAACATTAATAATTTTTTATAGTGAGAACATTTAAAATCCTCCCTTCAAGCTATTTTTAAATATACAATAGATTATTTTTAACTATAGTCACCCTACTGTGAAATGGAACATTAGAATTTATTCCTCCTATCTAACTGCAACTCCATATCCATTTCCCAACATCTCCACTCTCCCCCTACCCTTCCCAGTCTCTGGTAACCACAATTCTACTCTCTACTCCTATGGGATCAATGTTTGTAGATTTCACATGTGAGTAAGATTGTGCCATATTTGTCTTTCTGTGACTGGCTTCTTTCACTTAAAATAATGTTCTCTAGGCTCATCCATGTTGCCAGAAATAACAGGATTTCATGTTTTATTATGGCTGAATGGTATTTAATTATTTTCTTTATCTATTCATCTGTTGATAGGCACTTAAGGTTGATTCCATATCTTGGCTGATGTAAATAGTGTTTCAACTAACATAGGAGTACAGATGTCTCTTTGACATACAAATTTCATTTCCTTTAGATATATACCCACTAGTTGGGAGGTCTGAATCATATAGTAGTTCTATTTTTAATTTTTTGAGAAACCTCATGCTGTTGTCTATAATGACTGAATTGATTTACATTCCTACCAACAGTATATATATTCCCTTTTCTCTATATACCCACCAGTATGTGTCATTTTTTGCCTTTTTGATTGTAGTCATTCTAACTGGTAGAATGAAGACTTTCTCTAGACAATATTATGAAGTTCCCAGAGGTTATGTCTTCATTCTGTTACTCCTTTTCTCACAGCATTCATTTTTTTCTCTTCTGGATTATTTTTCCCTTGCTCCAAGTGATTTCAAAGCAGCAATAATGAACCTTATTTCATCTCTGCCTTTCTCTATCTACTCTGCAATGAGACTACAGCACTATGACCCTCAATAGCCAAGCAGAGTAGGGTAGACTCAGTACAAAAAAACAATGATCATCTGCAGGTTCTCTTTAATTACTTGATTTCCTAGATTGAACAGTTTAGGACATCAGTTTGTAAGGAGATTAGGGAGTAAAGACAGGGAAGATGGTGCTTAACTATTCTATAAGAAGTCCTGAAGAATATAAATCAACCATTTTTAAGTAATTTATTATTTTCACTCCAAAAGTAACACAATATTCATCGTAACAGAAGTTGGCAATTCAAGATCATGGGATTCCGAGAGACAAAAGAAAGTCATTGAAGGATTTCAAGGCTATAAGAGGTACAGTCAGATTTGTTTTTTCAATTCTCTCTAGGTTTATGAAGAATTCGGGTCAACAAAGACTGGCGAATGACTACATGATATTTAAATAGAGAGAATTTAAAATACTGGATTAATGTTAATGACTAATGTCAATTAGATATGTTTTCTAAATAACAATATTGTCCACAATGCACCATTTCTTATTCTAGCCAAGTAAGTCATTGAGTACATAGGGAAGAGTAGAAGAATATTGATTAAGGAAATGTGGGAAATATTTAAAATAAAAATTTTGGTCTAATTTCCAAAAAGAAAACTAAAAACAAACAAACAAACAAAACACCCTTTGAATGCCTTTCTGAATGACCATCTGGGTATTGAAATAGTAAAATCAGCTCAGTTCCTAAGTAGTGTAAAATGCCAATTTTTAAAATAATCATCTCTATGCACACACACACAAAGCAAATTGCATTTATCATCTAATGTGTTAATTTGTTTACATCTAATCTCTTTTATTTTCTGAGATTGCTCTTTCATAGCTCTCATTCCTTTTGTATAGATTTGTGTGTGTGTGTGTGTGTGTGTGTGTACTATTGATCTTATTTCTGTTCCATGTTACTGTGTCCAGAGTTGGTTCCTTCTGGTGGGTTCATGGTCTCGCTGACTTCAAGAATGCAGCTGTGGACCTTCACAGTGAATGTTACAGCTCTTAAAGATGGTACGGACCCAAAGAGTGAGCAGCAGCAAGATTTAATGTGAAGAACGAAAGAACAAAGCTTCCACAGTGTGGAATGGGACCTGAGCAGGATGCCGCTACAGGCTGGCTTTTATTCCCTTCTTTGTCCCTTTCCATGTTCTGTTTCTGTCCTATCAGAATGCCCTTTTTACAATTCTCCCTGCAATTGGCTACTATTAGGATCCTGCTGATTGGTGCATTTTACAGAGTGCTGACTGGTGCATTTTACAATCCTCTTGCTAGCTACAGAGCACTGATTGGTGCATTTTACAATCCCCTTGCTAGCTACAGAGTGCTGATTGGTGCATTTTATAATCCTCTTGCTAGCTACAGAGCACTGATTGGTGCATTTTACAATCCCCTTGCTAGCTACAGAGCACTGATTGGTACATTTTACAATCCTCTTGTAAGACAAAAAAGTTCTCCAAGTCCCCACTTGAACCAGTTAGTACTCTTCACCTCTCACTTCACCTCTCATTACTAGTTTTCTCATTTGTTTGGCTAGTTTCAGTTTTCAATTCATGTTTAGGAATGGACTTCTGGGTTGTTATACCTAGTTAACTGTGTGAATTTCCTCCTTTAGACCCTTCAAGAACTTATATTGTCTGAAAGCTCCATGTTTTGTTCAGCAGTTTCTTATCTGCGATAAACAGGTGGTAGGCAAATCTGCCTTTGGAAAAACTCCATCGAAATGCTACATTTATACCTTAAGTTCTAGTATCTCCTCTAGAAGCAATAGTTTGCTCCAGTGGAGTTTCCTTTTCCTCCCTTTAAAGAAAACATTTCTAGAATTTGCTTGTTGTGGCTGTAAATGCCTGACTTCCTAAGCTCTATGAGTTTGGGGCTGTGGCAGTGCCAGACAGCTTGTCTCATCCCCATGTAATTTGCATATAGAAAAATCTTCTATTAATATTATTTTATCATATCCATTGTTTTAAAAGCCATGATGCCTCTTTATATTATACTTTAGGTATCAGCAATCTCTGTGGCAGATATGCAAAGTTGTCATAAAAGATTATTCTAGGCCAAGGGCGGTGGCTCACACCTGTAATCCCAGCACTTTGGGAGGCCAAGGCTGGCAGATCACACAATCAGGAGTTCAAGACCAGCCTGACCAACATGATGAAACCCCATCTTTACCAAAAATACAAAAATTAGCAGGATGTGGTGGCCCACACCTGTAATCCCAGCTACTCTGTAGACAGAGGCAGGAGAATCACTTGAACCCAGGAGGTGGAAGTTGCAGTGAGTTGAGATTGTGCCACTACACTCCAGCCTGGGAGACAGAGTGAGACTCTATCAAAAAAAAAAAAAAAAAAAAGATTATTCTAAATAGCAAAATGAAATTTTCTCTGAACAATATTATGAAGTTTATCAATCATCTCTCTGTCTTTTGGAAATTTATTAAATTATCATATCTCCCCAATCTCTAAATTCCCTTTCTTGTATGCATGTGTAATTTATTCTTTTAATGTCACTTTATTGGGGCACTAGGAGTAAGTGGAAACCAATGCCCAATGATGCTGAATAATGACTACTCATATTTATATTTACATTTGTAAGTGTTACTGTTTTTAGAAAAATGAGTTGAGAACACAAGTTTTCATTAAATTGCTGTAATACAATTTCTTTTACCAAGAAATATAATTAGACTAAATACACTTTCTCACCATACAAGAGTCATTGTGAAATAGCTTTGAATTCATAGAAAACTTGGTTTGAACTGTAACCCAGCCACAAGCTTACATATGTCTTTTGGGAAGATGTATAATCTCTCTGAAGCAGTGCCTATTTCACAGGTATATACATGTATTAAAAAAAAAACTTGAAGTATGTGTGATATATAGAAATGTCTGGAACAGAATAATAAGAGCTCAATAAACATTGATATAGACATATGGATAAGTATAGATGTTGATATACAGATATGTAGGCATAGATAAAGATGATATAGATACAGATATATGTAGCTATATACAGATGTACATTATAGATATAGACATATAGGTATATATAGATTATATATATATGCATCTATATACACATGTATACACACACAAACACACTACACCCACATACACACACATACACACACACACACACACACACACCGAGGACTGCTAAATGCTTAGGAGTATACCAGATCCTGAGGATGGAATAGAGAGAAAGACACACATGGTTCTTGTTTTCCAAAACCTTTCAGATAATTAAACAAGCAATTGCAACGAAGTGTAGTAGCAAGATAGGAGAAGTGGAAGTTTGTTTTAAAATATTGTAATTGTACGTGAGTGAAAAGTTTTCCAAAAATATTTCCAGAAAATTCTTCCAATGCTTCTCAGCCATTCGAAAGACCTCAGACTGCCTATTTGTGGACTGTGATACCCCATGGGGCTCATCAATTCAGCAGAGTCAGGCTGAATTATTTATTAGATTAGAGACCTACAAAGAGAACACCCAGTATGAGTCAGGGGGCGCCGTTGCTAACTCCCGGGTTGCCTGCTGTCTCTTTGAGGCTTTGCTGAACCGGAGCCCCAGTGTGGGAGGGCCAAGACAAAGGATACAGAGGAGGGGGATATTCAAACACCACAATTCAATTCTCTTTCATTTTTAAGAGTCTTCTTGTCTCAGGTCAATCTGTAATGATGTTTCCTTCTGCCACAGAGAATGTGATGCAAAATCAAGAGATTTAAGCAAAAGGAAACTGGAGCTGCTTCTCCTGTCTTTCCCATTGAATCTACCCTGAGGCATGAACAGGAGTTTCTCTCCCTGTCCTTCCTCTTTTCCCAGTCCTCCCTTTTGACACGTTTGCCCCCATCCCAGACTACAGCTCACTCGACACGAGGACTTAGAATCCCTTCCTAAGAGATCACACTGAATAAAAAATCCTCTGCGTGTTAAGCCAGTACAGAGAGCAGTTGGAGAAAAATCAGTATAGTCAAAATGGAATTGGGAATTTAAATGATTCAGAAATGATACATTTTAAAACAGCATCAAGATAAGCACATTTCTGGGATTGAAAATAGGGGGACTGACTCTGTTGGAGTAAATATTAAATACAAAACTACATAAACATAGCACCTGCTTTTTTAAAAAATGCAGCATATGGCCTGGCATTGTGGCTCATGCCTGTAATCCCAACACTTTGGGAAACTGAGGTGGGTGGATCACTTGAGGTCAGGAGTTTGAGACCAGCCTGGCCAACATAGTGAAACCCCATATCTACTGAAAAAGAAAAATACAAAATTAGCTGGGCATGGTGACATACACCTGTAATCCCAGCTACTCGGGAAGCTGAGGCAGGAGAAACTCCAGAACACAGAAGGTGGAGGTTGAGGTGAACGAAGATCATGCCCATTGCTCTCCAGCCTGGGCAACAGAGTGAGACTTCTTCTCGGGAGAAAACAAAAACAAAAGCAGTGCAGCGTAAAGTAATACAAGAAGAAACAGAGTCTGGTAAAATGGCATATATATCTGGAAATGACTTTCCAAAGATTAAAAAAAAAAACACTGAAAATGCAGGTTTTGCTCCTAAACATTTACTGCCTTCTGTCTCTTTCAGTCCAGTAGCCACAGGCCATTCCTCTAGCTGCACATTAAAAAACTAGATGAAAGTACTTTTCTACAGTGTCAATCTAATAATGCCCTTCTAGATTCACTTTGCTAGGCTCAGTGCTTCTAATTTTTAAAAGAATATCTAAATTCAAAGGGATTTGGATTATTGTTACATTTTAAAATGAGTTACCAATGATTTTAATTGCTTTGTTTGTTTCAATAAAAATTTTATTCTTCAAGTATCAGGTGCTTTTTACAACACTTTTTTGAGAACAGAATATAATGGTGTCACCTATAAAGAATAATTAAATTTAGCCTACTGAGATTGCTGGCTCTTGCCCTGGAAGGCACGAGAAGGAGAACTTCTTACCATTCAGTTTTAAGTTTCTTTGAGGTTGTCACAAGTAGGGCATGCAGCTTAGAACCACCCTTCAGAATGCGTTGCATCTTTGCTTCCCAGCAAAGTTTCCAGCTTTCATCAAATTAGCAAAAACAAAGAGTCCATATAAATAGACCTTGGAGACTCAGAGGATGGGAGGTTGGAAAGAGGAGTGAATGATGAGAAATTACCTCATGAATACAATGCACACTATTCAGGTGATAGCTACACTAAAAGCCCAGACTTCTCCACTGCAATTTATCCATGTAAAAAAACTGCATTAGGATCCCCTAGATCTATAAAAATAAACTGAAAGACTTGACAATTATCTGGAGGACCTTATTTACTCAGGTCAACCAAGACTAGACATTTTATTGAATATTGGCAATATTTTTAGGGGTTATGAGTAATAGTTCAGTCTTATCCATAAGATTTATTAATTTATCACAGAGAAAATTTGTTCATCAAAGCTCCAGAGCATCTGGCTTGAGCTAATCACTGTCAATAAAGAGTAGCAGAAGTGGTCTGCATTGCTGGGAGGGTTCTCTAAGGGCCTTCTGTCAGCATCCAAGACTTCGGAAAGTGTTGGGGTATGAGGAAATTGAATTATCAAGATTGCAAAAGACTATTCATGAAGTATGGTGATTCCTCCCCTCTGGCACCCTAAATCTTCAAAATGCTTGTGCGGTCTGATGTTTGGGAGATAATGGAGGTTCAACACCTCAGTATGATGTTGGACAGGACTATATAGTCCACAATGCCTCTGAAGTGGAGAGAAAGAAAAAGCAAGAGGAATGAGTCATGGGAATGAGGATTTGACCTTCCCAGGACTGTGGACCTACAGATCAAGATAGTCTTACTTCAATCACCAAGGGACGAGGTGACTCTCCATCTACTATACAAGTTATGACTGCATGACAGAAATATACAATAGATCAGAAAATGCTACTGGTTTAAAAAATCAAAAAATGGAAAACAAGTATTGAAATAGTACGGTTTTCCTACAAGACAAATGTCAGCTCTATCCAAAATCCTGAGCTACAAAGCATTTCATGCATACTTTGCAATATGATTTCAAATAATATCTATGGGTAGTCCTTTCTTCACTGTGAGACAGGAGATAAAAATGAATCCTTCTGGCCTAAGAAAGAAGGAAAACACATTCTTTTCCCATCTGTTGCTTGTGAATTACTATTTTATTATAAAATGTTCTTTCATAAACTCGGTAGTACAAATGCATACCATAGAGAATATAAGCAGTGACCAGAGCACCCTGGAGTTGAGGATCAAAGAAGCTACTATCTAGATCCCTGTAACAACTTTGGCTGCATCTCCTTCTATATCAGTCTTTAAACTATGCAGAGGTAGACCTATATTAAACAAAACAGGTTTGTCCTTATGCTTTAATTTCAAACACACACTCATGTGCATACATGTGCATGCCTGCATGTGTGTGTGTGTAGCACAATATAGTCCCCATTTACAACAGAAGATGTTGGCAAATGCAAATCAAAGTAAGAACTAGTTTTCTAATAGTGTATCTCCACACAAAATTTCTTCATTGAGAAGGATGGAATTTCATCCTTCAATTAAAAGTGAAAATAGATCTTCCCATAAGGAGATTTTAGATAATATAATTGGTTGACTTTGGGCTTGACATGAAGTTGTTGACAACCATTCATACCTACTGTCCCTGATATTCTACCCTGACATCCATTTAATGAAAGTCTCTACAGATACTGGTAGTAAATACAGATGTTCTCACTTTGCATCTGCTACAACTATCAGCTTATTTCCTTGCACTGCCCTTAAATTATTCCCTAAGGTCACAGAAACATCAGACACATTTTTATTCAAAGTTAGGAGTGAAATAAGAAAATGTTTTGGGACAATTTAGCTAGGGGTGGTGGAGAGGAGACCCTGGCGTTTAATCAGTAATTGGAGTGGTCTATGAAAATGAACCAATGAATGACTTGAGGAATTTTGTTTTATAGCTTGAATATTTATACTTTCATTGGCTACAACAAACACTTGAGGGAAAAAAGTCTTCGCTTTTAGGTAATAAAAATAATGGTTTTCTTGTCATCATTGAATGTAAATGACAACCTGATAGATTACATATAGCAAATAAATGACCTAACCATAATTTAATGTTAACCAAATGGATGTATATCATAGGTGGGTCCTGTACTATTTTAAATTAAATAAAAATCTCATCATAATAAATAGCATCACTACAAATCAGAAAGCCAGAAAGCTTTCTATGTGGCATGCTGTCACACAGATCATTTTCTTTGTAAAAGTATTAATTTGACTTGGGTCCAAGTCTTCATTACTCTTTGATATATAAAATTATACTTAATGTCATCTGTAAGTTCCTAGGTTAATGAAACAAGTTTAGGAAATAGTCACTGTAACGTTGAAGATTTGTATAAGGATTTCTAACATTCTGAATGGCAAAAATAATGATTTTATGTCAGCAAACATTTTGTTACCTTTTGTATGAGATAATGAAGAAATCCAAATTGTATTCTCAGAAGACTGCAATTTTCATTCAAAAAAAACAGAGAAGGCCTTGATGAGCTAAATGAGTTAATATGGCTATTTTTTTCAATTTCTATATATACCTATTATGATCACTGTGTCCAAACCACACATCCTAACCAAATCACAGAAGTAACATACCAAAAAATGTTTCTTCTATTAGAAGTTGTGGATGATGTAGTGTTAGCAAATAGTCATCACTGTAGCAGCTTAAAATAAATTCAAAGTTAATGATGGTAAACCAGAGATTGCATCCTTATATAAAGGACTTCATTTTTATTTGGAATACTACACCTCTCCTTACAAATAAGAGACAAGAAATAACAAAAGTTTCTATTAATGTAAGAGAAAGAGACTGGTGATTGGTGAGACAGAGAGAGAGAAAAATGACTCATACTTATCACATCGTACATAGTGAAGGAAATGTTTTCGTTCCTGTTCTCAGAGAATCATGCACTCAGAGAATCATGCACTCAGGTGCAGCTTTGCTGAATAAAAGCTGAAAGTAGGTGTGGTTGGTAGACAATAGTCAAAGTTCATCAGGGGAGCCAGGTGAAACCGTAAGGTTCATTTAACTGGCTGAGTAACTTTTTGTGTATCCAGAAGCCAACGGCAAATGTAGAGTGCCCAGTTGCAGTTCAGTAACAGGTTACAGTCAGGCACTTGGTTTTAAATGCCCTCTTCCCTGTTTACTTGGTAGGTGACCTTGGATACTTTATTTTCTCTCTGAGTTTCAATTTCATCACCTGTCAATAGGAGATAATAACTACTCTAATACATTTAAGAAGTAAGGAAATAATGTGTATGAAGTAGTCAACAGATATTGGCCTTGAGATAAATGTTTTTTTTGATTTTCTACAAAACTACAGACAAAGAAAACAAAAGATATTCTCATGAGGAGGAATGTCAACATGAGGCTGAACACTAAGCTGTTTAAGCCGTATGTTATGAATATATTCTCTTCCATGTTAAATACGTAGGGAATGAAATCACATGAAGGCAGCCTTCTTTTCCAATCACCCAGCATAAATGGAAAGCACACTACAAACAGGACAAGTGGCAAGATTCAATAGAATTAAGTGATGCTGATGCTAAGTGCTAATTCTTCACATCACAAGAGGGACCATTCCTTTTATTCAGGATTTCATGTTTAAAACATAAAAATAAAACAAAGATATATCACAGCCATACTGCAGTGATTCATGCCAGATATTCTGCTCCCACATTATCTTTTTATGGGGTGAGAGAAGAGAGAGAGGAAGTGGAGTACAATGTAAAGCAGCCTACAGTACCTCTATTCTTGTCTTTCAACTGAGATGAAAAATCCAAATATAAAATAGAGGAATGAGGTTACAAGGCATAGTGTTTATTCTAGCAAATACATATTAATGATTACCAGTTGGAAAAAAAAAGGAAACATTCTTATTCTACCCTGAGTCAAATGAATAACACAAGCACATCTTATTATATTGCCTGTCTTTCAACTGTGCTTCACAGACACTGCATTTTTTACAAATTTAAGGTTTGCGACAACCCTGCACGAAGCAAGTCTATGAGCAGCATTTTTCCAACAGCAAGTGCTCACTTTGTGTCTCTGTCTCACATTTTGATAACTCTTGCAATATTTCAAACTTTTTCATTATTATTAATATTAGATCTATTATGATGATCTGGGATCGGTGATCTTTGTTGTTACTATTGTGATAGTTTTGGGGTACCTAGAACTGCACCCATATAAGATGGCAAACTTAAGCAATAAATGTTGTGTGTCTTCTGACTACTCTACCAACTGGTCATTCCCCCACCTCTCTCCTTCTTGGGCTTCCCACCCAACCCCCAACATCTAAGACACAACAATATTTAAATTAGGCCAATTAATAACCTTACAATGGCCTCTAAGTATTCAAGTAAAAGTTGCATCTCCCACTTTAAGCCAATAGCTAAAAATTATTGAGTTTAGTGAGGAAAGCATGTTGAAAGCTGAAATAGGCCAAAAGCTAGGCCTCTTGCACCAAACCGTGAGCCAAGTTGTGAATGCAAAGAGGTTCTTGAAGCAAATTAAAAGCACTATTCCAGTGAACACAAGAATGATAAGAAAGTGAAACAGCCTTACTGCTGATAAGGAGAAAGTTTCAGTGGTCTGGATAGAGGATCAAACCAGTCACAATATTCTGTTAAGCCAAAACCTAATCCAGAGCAACCCTAACTCTTTTGAATTCTTTGAGAAGATGAGGAAGCTTCACAAGAAAAGTTTGAAATGAGCAGAGGTTGGTTCTGGAAATGTATGAAAAGAAGCTGTCTCCAAGTGTAAGATGAAGTACCAAGTGCTAATGTAGAAGCTAAAGCAAGTTATCCTGATCTAGCTAAGCTCAGTGATGAAGGTGGCTACACTAAAAAAAGAAGATTTTCAGTGTAAAGGAACCAGTCTTCTATTGGAAGAAGATGCCATTTGGGCTTTCCTAGCTACACAGGAGAAGTCAGTGCCTGGCTTCAAAGCTTCAAAGGACAGAGTGACTCTCTTGTTAGTGGGTGATGCAGTTGGTGACCTTAAGTTGAAGCCAATGTTCATTTACTATTCTGAAAATCCTAGGGTCCTTAAGAATTATGCTAAATCTACTCTGCCTGTGCCGTCAAAGTGGAACAACTGTTACAGGAAATCAAGGACCCTGAACGGAGGGACTGGCTGGACCCATGGCAGAGGAACATAAATTGTGAAGATTTCATCTTAATATGGACATTTATCAGTTCTCCAATAATACTTTTATAATTTCTTATGCCTGTCTTTATTTTAATCTCTTAATCCTGTTATCTTCATAAGCTGAGGATGTATATCACCTCAGGACCACTGTGATAATTGTGTTAACTTTACAAATTGATTGTAAAATACATGTGTTTGAACAATATGAAATCAGTGCACTTTGGAAAACAACAGAATAATAGCGAGTTTATGGAACAAGGGAAGACAACCATAAGGTCTGACTGCCTATGGGGTCGGGCAAAAAGAGCCATATTTTTCTTCTCGCAGAGAGCCCGTAAACGGACCTGCAGGTAGGGAAGATATCGCTAAATTCTTTTCCTAGCAAGAAAGATTAATATTAATACCCTGGGAAAGGAATGTATTCCTGGGAGGGGGGGTCTATAAACAGCCTCTCTGGGAATATCTATCTCATGCAGTTGAGATAAGGACTGAGATAAGCTCTGGTCTCCTGCAGAACCCTCAGGCTTACTAGGGTTGGGAAAACTCAGTCCTGGTAAATTTGTGATCAGACCAGTTCTCTGCTCTCAAACCCTGTTTTCTGTTGTTTAAGATGTTTATCGAGACAATATGTGCACCGATGAACGTAGACCCTTCTCAGTGGTTCTGCTTTTGCCCTTTTCCTTGTGATCTTTGTTGGACCCTTATCAGTGGTTCTGCTTTTGTCCTTTGCCCTGTTCCCTCAGAAGCATGTGATCTTTGTTAAACCCTTATCAGTGGTTCTGCTTTTTGCTCTTTGAAGCATGTGATCTTTGTACCTACTCTCTGTTCTTACACCCCCTCCCCTTTTGAAACCCTTAATAAAAACTTGCTGGTCTGAGACTCAAATGGGCATCATGCTGCTACTGATATGTGATGTCACCCCTGGCGGCCCAGCTGTAAAATTCCTCTCTTTATACTGTCTCTCTTTATTTCTCAGTCAGTCGACACTTATGGAAAACAGAAAGAATCTACATTGAAATATTGGGGGTGGGTTCTCCTCATAACAACAAAGCCTGGATGAAAGTACATCTGTTTACATCATGGCTTACTGAATATTTGAAGCCCAATTTTGAGACCTACTGCTAGAAACAAACAAGATTCCTTCAAAATATTACTGCTTATTGACAATGTGTCTGTTCACCCAAGAGCTCTGATGCAGATGTACAAGGAGACTCAAGTTGTTTTTATGCTTGTTAATAAATATCCATTCTGCAGCCTATGGATCAAGAAGTAATTTTGACTTTTAAGTCTTATTATTAAAGAAATATATTTTGTAAGGTTATAGCTACCATAGATAGTGATTCCTTTGTTGGATCTGAACAAAGTAAACTTAAAACCTTGTAAAAGGAATTCACCATTCTAGATGCCATAGAATATTTGTGATTCATGGCAGGAGGTCCAATTATTATTAACAGGACTTGGGTACAAGTTGATCTAACTCTTATGGATGATTTTGTGGGGTTCAAGACTTTAGTAAAGGAAGGAACTGAGATATGGTGGAAGTAGCAAGATAACTAGAATTAGAAGTGGATCCTGAAGATGTGACTGAATTGCTGTAATCTCATGAGAAACCTTGAATGGATGAGAAGTTGCTTCTTACAGATGAGGGGGAAAAAAGTTGTTTCTTTTGGACCTTACTTCTGGCAAAGATGCTATGAATAGTATTGAAATGACAACAAAAAATTTAGAATATTATATAAATTTAGCAGATAACGCAGTGGCTGGGTTTTAGAAATTTGACTCCAATTTTGAAGGAAGTTCTGCAGTGGATAAAATGTTATCAAACAGCATTGCATACCACAGTAAAATATTTCATGAAAGGAAGAGGCAATTGATGTAGCAAACTTTACTGTTGTCTTATTTTTAAAAATTGATACAGATATCTCAGCTTTCAGCAACCATCACCATGATCAGTCAGCAGAATCAACATTGAGGTATGATTCTCTACTAGCAAAAAGATTACAGCTAGCAGAAGCCTCAGATGCTTGTTAGCATTTTTCTTTTAGCAATGAAGTGTTTTTAATTAAAGTATGGACATTGTTTTTTAGACATAATGCTACTGCACACTTAATAGAGTACACTATAGTGCAAACATAACTTTTTTATGCCCTGGGAAACAAAAAAATTTCATGTGACTTCTTTATTTTGATGGTCTGGAACTGAACCCACAATATTTCTGAGGTATGCCTATTAGAAAATGACATAAAAATTATTCCACCTTGTTTATGAAGCAAATTGTTCCCTGTGAACCCTTTCCCAATGACAGCTTATCTCCATAGGGATTGAAAACTAACTATATTTTCTAAGCTCTCTGATCATTTTTTGTCTTCACACAAAATCTTCATATAAAAAGGGTGGCTCTTGGTACCAATATAAAAAGTTTTCATATATATGCTTTATGCCTTTTAATGCAATTGTTTGAAAGATTTCAGCTGATTCTTAATGCCATAGGAGTTATTACTATCACTAAATACATGGGTGAAAAGTGTAAAGCAATTATGCTTAAACAACAGTAAACATAGAAAAATACATAAAGTATTATGACTTTTGACTTTAGAAATAAAAATAAACCTCAAAATGCTGATGATTGTTGAATTTTTTGACCAGCTTTGAATAATTTCTAACAAATACTATTTTCTTGATCTACAATCTTTTTCTTTATGCAAAATTGGAAGAGGTTCTACAAATATCTTTCTTCAAGAAAAATATAATTTGAGTCCAGAAATTATTGTTTCATTCTCTATTTAGCACTTTGAGTAGGAATTACACAGGTATAGGACTTGTTTTATTTTTAAATTTGTGTCTTTATTCAGTTATCTTGTATCTTAAGAAAATTCTCTCTCTCTCTCTCTCTCTATATATATATATATGTATATGTATAGTTATAATCTTGTGCCTGCTAATATAAACAGAGTTTATAATATAGAGGGAATATTATAAATTAGCTCTTAGGTATTACCAATAAGTATATTAAAAGAGATATTATAATATAGGCTCATTATATTACCTTGATTAGGAACCCAGTGTTTATTTTATTAAATACATATTTTTTATTAAATTTTAATAGCATTAGCCACATAGTTGGTTATGATTATTAGCAATTATCTTATTTTTGTTCTTTTTGTCATTTGAAATTCACAGTTAAATAGCTGTGATGTTTTACTGTGAGTGATGAGTGGTCCATAACTCCTTAAATTTTCATATCAGCACTGCAAAGTTAATACATCTCTCCCTTGAAATTTTACTATTAAAAATCGATTGCAACACCTACTCACAAAATGTTTTAAAAGATAAAAATGAACCTGCTTTTTCCATACTTACAAAAGACTATTAAGCTTATACAATGTGGATTTAATATGGCATCTATTTCCTTTGAGTTGCAACAGTTAAGTGGCATAGAGAATCCAAGGAGTGATCTAATGACAATGTTATACAATGCATTGGTATTTTTCACTGTAGAAAAGAAACTCCTAAAGACATGATTCTGCTGTATTTTTCCAAAGAATATAGACACAGAGCAAGAGAGTTCATGTGTGGATGGAAGCATTTCTGGCCTCTTGCGTTATTGTACAACGAAGGCATAAATAGCAAAAGGACTGCAGCAATCCTTAGTTGTGCAAGGCATTTGAAACACAACAGAATATTTGACAGCCTGCCTTCATGCACTATACTCAGATAGAGCCCCGTAGACACAAAGGAACACTTTAACCTTATAAGTAGTCCATCAGTGCAGTTGAAAATATCCTTCCACACTATACATATTAATAGTTTGAGTTCCAATTTTAATTATGTCATTAAATTGTGGCATGTGTTTGACATTTGTGCCTCTGTTTCCCAATCTGTAAATCTGTACTATCTATGCAATCCCCGTTTTATTTATATAACTGTAAAGTTAAAAAATAAAATATGTAAATTTTGTAAATAAATAGACTCCTATGCATAAACTTCATATTTTATCATTTGGGGAAAGTTCTGGTATAGATAATCAATGAAATAACAATCATACATGTTACTTAGAGCAAAATAAGGATTGCTTTGCTTCTAAAACAATACCCACATTTACTTACGCTTTTTATTTTTGTTTTAAGGCTGGAAATTTCTGACCTGCTACAAAATCATCTCAGTTTCACCACTGTCAAATATGAGCTATTCTACTAATGGACTAGGCGGAATTCTAGAATTACAGCTTTTCAGGAGCAGGAGAATATTTAGAGATCATCTATTTTAAGTTTTTTATTAAAAAGTTGAAATAGTAGGAGAGGTGAATAATTTAAAATGACAAGCAATCTGGTTGGGGAAAAAAGAGATTTTATAATAATAACATAATACAATAACCAGAGGAGTAACCAGGAGGGAGGCTTTGGAAAGGACTGAGAATTCCACCAGATATTATAGTTAGGATGAGCCAAACATACTTGGAGTTAACATATGAATTATATCACATGGCTTCAAGAATCACCCCCGGTCAGGAGAGTTTTCACCTACTGTATGAAAAGATAATGTTCCAAGAAGTTCTGTTAGAATGTTATCTAGCCAGAACTACCCGGCCATGGTAAGGCCAGTGGGAATTTTATTTAAAATGTGCATTGCTGAGCCTCAGGCTCTGGAGACATGCTTGGAAGCTAAGCTTTCAACAAACACTCCAGGAAATTCTCCTGTATGCTAGGGCTTAAGAAGCAGAGGACTGTGATTTTGAATTTATAAACTATTTATAATTTGTCCAGAACCATGACTTCTGCTTTCTTTTCACTATATATTTTGTTTCATAATAGTTAGCAGTAAAATATATTATATGTGTCTCTTGTTTATAAGACTGTATTCTACATTCTGCTGTTATTCCTGAGGGGCGGGGGGAAACTCATAAAAGCAAAACAGAGGATGAATATTTTGAAAAAAGAAAAGAATCCCCAATAACCTAGGAGAAGAAAAGGAGAAGTGACTTGATTACTGCCCAGGGCAGTGACTGAGAGGCCACAGTCAGCAGGTGATACACTCAGCCACTTCTTTGAATAGTAGAATAGAATGATTTGAACTAGAACAGAAACTTGTAGGTCATCCTGTTTCCTTTCTTGTTTATATAGGGTTAGAATTCCACAGCTTCTCTTAGGAACTTAAAACACAACTTTAGTTACCTTGTCCTGTGTAGTTTCCTGCAAGAACTGAGTCTCAGTTAGAGACCGAGTAAGAAAGTCTGGAAAAATAGGTTGGGCATGGTGACTCACACCTGTAATCCCAGCACTTTGGGAGGCTGAGACAGGTGGGTCACTAGGTCAGGAGTTCGAGACCAGCCTGGCCAACATGGCAAAAACCCATCTCTACTAAAAATACAAAAATTAGCTCAGTGCAGTGGGAGGCACCTATAGTCCCAGCTATTCAGGAGGCTAAAGAAGGAGGATCACTTGAACCTGGGGGGAGGAGGTTGCAGTGAGCCAAGATTGTGCCACTTTACTCCATCCTGGGCGAAAGGGCAAGACTCCATCTCAAAAAAAAAAGAAAAAGTCTGCAAAAATAATATCAGAACTTAGCAACATGGTGAATTCAAGTTAAAATAGTCTTGTGAATTTAGAAAAGTATATAAAACTCTATAAATCTTAAAATTCATCACTGGTAAAATTAAAGTGTTGAATAAGATGCTTTCTAGTTCTCATGTTCAGGTGGCTTGCTATATAAGGGAGTTGAAATCATCACTCTCTCCCATCGATCACGGTGAAATCTCAAGAAGCATATGTTTTGTTATCAAAGAGAATATGGGATCCACAAGGACACAAAAATAGGCCACCCAGAGGAAGACAGTTCATAAGAGAAGAAAGAGAAATATAAATAGAATCACGTGAGGTCAGTTGCTGTCTTATTTCTGATCTTTCCTTGCTTGTCCCTTTGTGTGTCTTTCCCACCTTCTTCTTCACTTCAGTGCAGCTGGTTTAGTAGGCCAGGGTCTGAAAGTGGCCCCTTTCTAATGTGGCTCCTTTGAACTAATCTGGGGAAAAGAAGCAATGAAACTTAGGTCAGCTTCACACCTGACCTTAAGCTAAAATGTCCTTGATGTTTACACGTGGCTCAACACACTAATCTGCAGTATGAGAATCAGGTAAGGATTTGAGGGCAATGATCTTTAGTGATTAAAAAGTGTTGTCTTTCTTGAACCTCTTCCAAATATATATCCATAGGAATCCCTTCAAAAGGGAGACCTAAGGGTATTTAATTAATAAGGATATGCAGTTATCATTTCTCTCAGGATTAATAGCTTCTGAGTTCCATATTCACCATCAACAAAATAGAGATAATGTTCTCTTTCTATTGTCTTGCAAACAATTAATTTGTTTCTATTTCTGTTACATAATTTCCTGGGTTTAAACAATTTGTCACCAAAGATAGCCATTATAGTTGAATGAAATTATAATCGGTCAGAAAACTTTTGTTCCGGTTTAGCACACAGACAGAAAGGGTTCCACATTCATGCAAGAAAATCAGGTGGAAAACTCATGAATGATATGGTGTGGGCATTTAATACAATGGAAATCTCACTGAGGTTCTACTAATTCCCTATACTTTTCTTTAGAGACTTTTGCACTTAATTATAGTGATTTCATAAATATTAATAAAACTTTCAATAGATAAAATAATTAGTCCTTTTCAAAAAAAAACAAGGAGTAAGTAAATCTAATGTAGCTTAATGCATTAAATGTATTACATTTTCAGTAGTGTTTTCATTAGATATCAGAATTAGAATATATTTTCAGAACTATATGAAATGTATTTCTGCATATTTAAGAAAAATGATGAGCATTCACATACACTGAAAAGTCTGCTTAAAAGAAAAACTGCATAAGCAAACAAAACACTTCAATTAAATAAACCAGGACTTTAAAGTCTTCCATTAAACCTATATCTTAAAATGTTTTTCTAAGTCAAGCATTTGTTTCATATTAAGAATTACATTATGTCTGTGACCTCAGGGGACAAAAAAATTTTGTCAAAGAATCAGAAGGTACAAGCTATTTCAGCACTCTCAAGAATCTTCTAGGATTTTTCTTTAAATTCCCAAATGCCATAGTGTTGAAACAGCCTCTCATCCTTTAATGATGAACAGTAGAGGAAGAAGAAAAAGAAGACTCAATATCGTTAAAATGGCCATACTGCCGAAGGTAATTTATAGATTCAATGCCATCCCCATCAGGCTACCAATGACTTTCTTCACAGAATTGGAAAAAACTGCTTTAAAGTTCATATGGAACCAAAAAAGAGCCCGCATTTCCAAGACAATTCTAAGTCAAAAGAACAAAGCTGGAGGCATCATGCTACCTGACTTCAAACTGTACTACAAAGCTACAGTAACCAAAACAGCATAGTACTAGTACCAAAACAGAGAGATAGACCAATGGAACAGAACAGAGCTCTCAGAAATAATACCACACATCTACAGCCATCTGATCTTTGACAAACCTGAGGAAAACAAGAAATGGGGAAAGGATTCCCTGTTTAATAAATGGTGCTGGGAAAATTGGCTAGCCATAAGCAGAAAGCTGAAACTGAATCCTTT
>NW_012118487.1:31839172-31928727 GCF_000951035.1 Colobus angolensis palliatus
TAAAGACACATGCACACGTATGTTTATTGCGGCACTATTCACAATAGCAGACTTGGAATCAACCCAAATGTCCATCAGTGACAGACTGGATTAAGAAAACGTGGCACATATACACAATGGAATACTATGCAGCCATAAAAAAAGATGAGTTTGTGTCCTTTGTAGGGACATGGGTGCAGCTGGAAACCATCATTCTCAGCAAACTATCGCCAGAACAGAAAACCAAACACCACATGTTCTGACTAATAGATGGGAATTGAACAATGAGATCACTTGGACACAGGAAGGGGAACATCACACACCGGGTCCTATTGTGGGGAGGGGGGAGGGGGAGGGATACCATTAGGAGATATACCTAATGCAAATGACGAGTTAATGGGTGCAGCACACCAACATGGCACATATATACATATGTAACAAACCTGCACGTTGTGCACATGTACCCTAGAACTTAAAGTATAATAAAAAAGAGTAATTAAATTTATAAAAATTCAATTTACAAATGTATTTTCCTATGTAACTTTCAGCAGTTTATAGATGTATCTGTGACAGTGAAAATGATTATTACATGCAATCACCACGCAGCCCAGCAATTGTACTGTTATGTACTTATCCCAGAGAATGAAGGCTTACAGTTACATAAAAACCTGTACACAAATGTTTATAGCAGTTTTACTCATAATAGCCCCAAACTGGAAATGACACAAATGTCCTTCAACAGGGGAATTGTTAAAAAAACAAACCAACCTGTAGTACATCCATACCATAGGACACTACTCAGCAATAAAAATGAAAGAATTATTGATACACAACAATAAGGATGAATCTTCAGAGAAATAGGCAGAGTGAATAAAGCCAATCCTAAAAGGTTACATACTACATGATTATATTTATATAATATTTATTAAATAACGAAATTATAGAAATAAAGAACAGATTGGTGATATCCAGGGGTTAAGTTTAGGGAAGCAGTGAGCTGGAGGGTAATGGATGTGAGTACAAAAGACAAATGAAGAAATCATTGTGGGGATAAAAATGTTCTGTATCTTGACTGTATCCATTTCAGTTTCCTGATTGCGATAATATACTATCATTTTACAAAGTGTTATCACTGAGGTAAACTGACTAAAGCCTAAATAGGATCTCTCTGTATGATTTCCATACAACTGCATGTGAATCTACAATCACCTCAAAATAAAAAAGTTTAACTCTAAAAAGGTGTTTAAAAACCTTTAAGTTTAAATTTAGAAATTCTTCTATTTTCTACATTAATTCCCAAGGAGTTAGATATGTTTTACATAATTTTAAATTAAGAACATGTAGAGTATTATCATTAAATACTATTCATTCAACTTACAAATGAACAGGTGCATGGAATTGTTACCATGGAATTGTACATGCTAGTTGAGCTTCTGATATATTTTTGTGTGGGGCCAAACAAATGATAAAATTGTTCTAATTACTGAGTATTAATAAATATTATTTCAGTGGAAGCATTTTAAGGCCAAATAATACTTTTCTAAATGCCTCTTTAGTCCACGCAAACTTCTCTAGAATTGTTATCACTGAAAGGCATTTTTACTGCTGCTACATTGAATGTGCCACTATATCAATAACTCTGTTCAGCGGGTGACACTGCAAGCTTGGACAACAATTGGGAGACACTCTTGCCAGCAAAAGTATCCAAACCACTCATCTTTTCCTTCCTGGTAGAGGACACTAATTAGGCACGATGTAAGTTGGCAGCTAAGAACGAAGACAACACAGGAACCAAGATATATAATTATGAGACCCCAAAGACTCACTATAAGTCTCAGGTCCACATAAATGGATAAAAAACAATTCCGAAGAGAGGGGAACAAAATACAGACATGAGGAGAGGAAGTAACCCTCTGAGCCTGGTCACTATGCTGTAAAAATCTACAAAGGGCAATTTGGACCAAACCAGAGCAAAGCACATCTTTCAAGAACTCTGGCTAACAATGTATTATTATCTTTGCTTAATTAAGGCAAACTGAAAGTTTATGTCCAACTTCCACATATATTATGCGTGATGGTCTATAAATCATGCATAAATTAGTTATAGAAACTAATTCTATTCAATTAATGCATTAATTGAATAAAATGTCTTATTTCTAAAATGAAGACTTTTTTCAAAATCCAAGTTATTTGTAATGCGCCTTATTCACCATAAGGTCATAAGCTCTATGGACTTTTGATTTTAAGGGGAAAATGGAAAAACTGGAGAACATTAAAAGATCAGTGAGGGACTCCAAAGCAAAATATTCTTCATAGGACATGATCAAAGAAAGTAGGGTGCTGGCCTAGGGAAGGGGTGACATCAGGGTCTGGAGCTTTCAGACTTCAAATATCTGAATGTCTCTCATGTGCAGTGAAAACTGTTGAATGGTTATAAAGTTGGCTCAATGTAATGTTCAGAATCTTCCCAATGAAGTAACAGAGTTTTTTGGAAGGTAAGTTCTCAATTATTGTTGGTCCAAGCAAAGTGTAATCAATTATTGAGTAATTATATTGTATAATGTATATAGTTATATTGTATATTGTGCATTAGATAAAAAGTTATGTTACATGAAAGTAAGTGACCTAATAGTTTGTATTAAACACAGTGTATATTTGGTAATTACCACTTCAAGGAACTATGTCATACATTATTTATTACTTGCATAATGTCTGTCTTTCACCAGAATATAAGATCCATGGGGAAAGGGACCTTGTCATTCTTATTCCTTACTCTATTCCCATGCCTGGGAAATGATAGGTTCTCAATGAATGCTGATGTATGAACAATGGCATTTCATTTAACCATCAATCAACCCTGTGAAGTAGACACTACTAGCCCCATTCCACAAATGATGAAAATTAGATTCACTATGGTTTAATAAATTGTCCATGTTTTCCAACCAGAACCAACCAGCCCTGACTCTAAAAGCCATGCTTGTTACACTACATTTGAAATTTTCAGGATGACAAGAAACCAAAGAAAAAGCAATAGGTAAATAATTCTGGTGTGCTGCTGTTCCTCTTTCCCTTCCTCACTTATTGCCGTAGTTTCTTTTATCAGCACACCCACCAGTGCTAACTTAGCTATCAACCTAGCCACTGTATTGAAAATAGGTAACATGTTCAAATAAATTAGAGTGAAGTGGGTGATCTATTTATACCTCTAGTTATATTTCTTCACTGCTCTCAATTTTGACGTGCAGAAAATGGAAAATAGGAAATAAATACAAGATTCTACTTCAAGATATATGTGCCATGTTAGCAAATGTCAAAGTTTCAGTACCCCTGGCATGCAGTGCAATACTGGGCAAACAGTAATGCTTTATATTTAGATTTAGCTTATGTAACACAAATATTCCATACCTTTCTACATTTTCAGGGGGGTGAAGAGTGATATTAAGGCATTTATCTTCTGTTGTTATTTTCTTCATTCAATAGGAGGCTTTAACTCAGTGATTCAGAACCTTTAAATCAAATAATATAAAACTTTGTAAAATAGTAGAATATATGAGGAAAGAAAATATATTTTATATGCCTATATCTTGGAAATTTTGTTTCTTCACCTTAAAACAAAATGGTAATTTAATATTACAGAACATCAGATATAGAAGAAAACATAAAATCATGAGCTCCAACCTGGTCATTTTGCAATTGTGAAAGGTGAGGCTCAAAGAGTTTCAGTAACCTGCATCGCAGAGCAAGTTTGTGGCAGGTTAGAAACAGAACAGAAGTCCCTTGGCTTCCATTCTAGTGCTTTTCCCTCCAAAACACTTTGCTTCTTGTCTTCGAGAGGTGCCCCAATGATTTATTATAAAAGAACTGGAACATGTTAGTTCTCTTCAAAGCACAACTCATGCCTAATGAAATGTTTAAAAGGAAATATTTTACATTTAAGCCAACATAAAGAAACCAACAGAAATAAAAATAAAAATTCCACAAGTATAAGGAAAATACTTACATTTTGACACTTTTAATACATTTAGATAATTGGCTTCTGTATTTGACATTACTTACACAGTTCGAAAGGTAGCTTCTCTGTTAGTGAAAAATATATGTATCTCACACATGTGCTTAAGTAGAATCTCTCTCTCTCTCTCTCTCACACACACACACACACACACACACACACGACAAAAGAAGTGCAAAGCAGAGTCATTATTAATTTTGTAATGAGAAACGGGAGCACAGAGGCCTTTGATCTTTGCATGCCATGCACATGACCAACTGGTATTTAATGCAGTTCAGGAAAATAAAGCAAAGCAAAGTAAAGCATTTTTAATTAGTGGTTTCACTATGTGATTAATGATGCCTTTTTAAAGAAAATGCCTGGACCAGCAAATGAAAAATGCATTCTTTCTAAAAGCTGGTTTCTTCTACTTAATGACTTCTTCTAACAGGCAAATTAAATAACAACGTATGAAACCTATTAGCCTGAACATTTTCACAGGGAACGAAATTGAATGTTGTGTTGCAGGTTGTTGATCAAGTAATCTGAAAGTAATGAAACAACAACATCATACAAAGGCTTCTGTTAAAAAGGCATGCAACTAGCTTTAAAACAAAAACACAACAGAGCTGAATCTTATTTGCATAACAAAATAAGCTGTACTAAAATAAAAAGCACATTACAAAAGAGCTTAAATTAGCCATTAAAAAACTATTCTGTTTGTGTTAATATGCTTTATTTATTTAGGGCAATTTTAACCCTATTTGAAATGTCCAGAAAACAAAGCATGTTCCAAGAAAGGTCAAGTAGGTTGTGAAATATCAGATTAACTTACGAAATACTGGTAGACTACAGAATTCAAAGTCAGAGACCTCTTAACATTCAACAACAACAAAAAAGTGACTTTGTCAGTTGAAGTAGTAAGCAAAAGCTTGGCTGCTGGCAGAGCTTAGCAGTTTCACAGATGAATGTCCTTGATGTAGCCTGAACCTCGCTGGGCCTCAGTTGACTCATCTATAAATTGAAGATCATAATATTACCTACTTCAGAGAGTTAAGGTGAAGTGTGAGATGACACAAGTAAAGCATTTAATATGTGTTAGCTATAGATAACATTTTAATTAACCAACATTATTATACCATATGCCAATAAAATGTGGTTAATATCTTCACCAATTAATTATGCTTACCACCATGTAATAGGGCTAAAACAGCAAGGATGATACACCTGCCTCTTTGAAAACTTGGTCAATTTCCCCTATGCTATTTGTACAAATAAATTTCCAAAATAAAACATAAATATGACAGCTGGCATGATAGTCTTCCTGAGATGGTAATATATCATCCATAAGTAGATATAGAATTGCTTTTTTTGGGGTGGGATTACTTGCCTATTTAGAGAGTATTTATTAAATATATTCTGATACACTATACAATAGCAAATGTTTCCTGAAAACTAATTATTCTCAGCCTATAAAGTGTCAAAAGCTCTTATGTCCTTTCTCATTACCTACTGATATCCTACTCATCCTTCAAGGCATAAACGCTAAAAAGATATATGCCAATGTCAAACTCAAATTAGATTGTTCTTTTCCATCTGGTAGAACAGTGAGTTCATTTCATCTCTATTTGGGCCCTTCTTTCGTTGGGCTTCCTTTTACAATTGTCTCCTTGTATAGATCCACAAGCTGTGATCTGAAATGACATCAGAGTGCATTTCAATCACCTTGCAGGCATGTCTAAACTTTTGGCTTACCTGGTCCACATTCAAAGAATTGTCTTGGTTCACAAACACTAACACTGACAGCTGATGAGCTAAAAACAAAACAAAAAAGGGTCCATCCATAATTTTTGTGATACCTGCCACCAGAGATAAGCAAAAATGTCCTCACATGCAAAGGGTTAGACACAGCTGCCAGATGACTTGACATGATCAGATTCATTTTTTGCTCTGTTCTCTCTCACAACCGTAAGCATAAATGCACCTAACACTGGAGCTCAAATTTGTAAAACAATTACTAATAGACCTAAGAAATGAGATAGACAGCAATGCAATAATAGTGGGGGACTTCAATACTCCACTGACAGCACTAGACAGATCATCAAGACAGAAAGTCAACAAAGAAACAACAGATTTAAGCTATATCCTAGAACAAATGGACTTGACAGTTATATACAGAATGTTCTATCCAACAACCACAGAATGTACATTCTATTCAACAGAAAATGGAACTTTCTCCAAGATAGACCATATGATAGGCCACAAAACGAGGTTCAATAAACTTAAGAATATTGAAATTATACCAAGCACTCCTCAGACCACAGTGGAATAAAACTCAAAATCAACTCCAAAAAAAAAAAAAAAAAAACCATGCAAATACATGGAAACTAAATTACCTGCTCCTGAATGATCATAGGGTCAAAAATGAAATCAAATGAAATGAATCAAATGAAAGTCAGTGCCTGGCTGACTTTTTTTTTTATCTGTGTGGCTGTGGGCATGTCTCAGGGAAGACCCCTGTGCAATTTCCCTTATCTGTGCCACAGGCTGTTCTTTTGTTTGAAAGAATCTAACTGAGGACCCACCCTAACTGCCTACCTGACTGGTTTCTTCCTTTCTCCTCTCTCATCAATATATTACTTGCAATATAACAAAATTAAATATACTTCATTTAAGTCTTACAAAATTTAAAGAGTACAGAAATTAAGTTCTAAAGACTTCATGAAACTAAGTAAATCACCACATGCATTTTGTTTCAAATACCGTTATCTGATTCAATGTGTGAGCCTGGATATATTTTTCAAATAACACACTTTTTTTTTTTTTTTTTGATACGGAATCTCGCTCTGTCATCCAGGCTGGAAATGGGGTTTCACCGCATTGGCCAGGATGGTGTTGATTTCCCAACCTCACGATCCACCCTTCTTGGCCTCCCAAAGTGCTAAGATTATAGGCATGAGCCACCACGCCCATCCACATGTTCTTTAATAAATAAAGTTTGTATAGAACTTTAATGCTTGCAAAATGCTTTTATGAACTCTGAAAGGAAGAGTGATATTACTATTTAGGATTAGAAAAAAGTGACTTGCCCAATATATTTTGTCTAGTTTCCATTTCCATTTATAAACAGACTGTTTTCTACATCTTTTCATGATATGCCTACTTTTTAAAGTTAAGACAGATTGATGTGTTATATGAGATTATTTCAGGTTATTCAGGTTATTCAGATAATTTCAGGTTATTATACCTGTGGCCCTTGCTACATAAGTGCCACTTGAGTTCCCCATCATTGAAGCAGCAACACAAGCACATGCCCATTTATCTAAAAAGCCCCTGGTGAAACCACCCTCACAAAAATTGTAACTGAGAAAATTGTCACAGTGAATGAGATCAGACCTAATCGACTCCATCTTGCTTCTAACCTTAAGCTGTCCTCGTTCATTCTTGGGTGTAGGCCAAACTAACCTTGGAAAGGAATTCAGTTTATGATTTGACTCTGAAACAAAACTGATAATAGCCCTTTCCCAGAAAGACCACCTTCTTGCCTGGGGACCAGTCTGCCTTTGCAGGACTAACAAATTAACTACAAGATTAAAAAATATGGTTTAGGGGTCATGCAGCCTTTGGCTGCAAAAGTCTGAACCTGCCTAAAATTACTCCTGGGGATAACATCACTATTGTAAAATCTGAAATCAGTGCTTGAGATATTTTGCATACCCTGGACTCAATGGATCAGCTGTTGCTACTCATACTGGTAATCTGGTTCAACCAATTCTGTGATCCCACCCAGGAACAGAAGAGAGCAAGAAAACCCCACTTTGACCCCACTATCATTCCATCTTCAATCCCAAGAATCAGCACTCCCCACCCCACTTTCAGAGTTTCTTCTCCACAAATCATCTTGAAAAACTCTGATCCCTGAATGCTCAGGGAGACTAATTTGAGTAATAATAAAACTCCTCCGGTCTCCCGCACAGCTGGCTCTGCGTGAATTACTCTTTCTCCAATGCATTTCCCCTGTCTTGATAAATCGTGAACCCACTGGACAGTTAACACTAGGAAGTATCTTGCTCCCAGCTGAGAGCCTCTGACTTAGGGATTCTGGTGCTCAACACAAGCTCTGAAAATTTGTTTTATATCTTTCTATAATAAGAGCTGAATTAATGAAGAGCTTAGTTTATGATTATTTGGTGATTAAAATTTTTAATTGTTGGCCAGGCACAGTGGCTCGCACCTGTAATTCCAGCACTTTGGGAGGTCGAGGCAGGCAGATCACCTGAGGTCAGGTGTTTGAGACCCATCTGGCCAACATGACGAAACCCTGTCTCTACTAAAAATACAAAAATTAGCCGGGCTTGGTAGTAGGCACCTGTAATATCAGCTACTCAGGAGGCTGAGGCAGGAGAATCGCTTGAATCCAGGAGAAGGAGGTTGCAGTGAGCTGAGATCATGCCACTGCACTCCAGCCTGGGTAATGGAGGAAGACTCTGTCAAAAAAAAAAAAAAAAAGGAATTAACCATTTGTTACTAGGGATAAAATAGACCAAAGAAAACGTAGCTAAGTATCTTCTTTAAAACTGCGTTTCAAAGGTGGTAAAATTCATGTAGCCATAGGTAATGATGTGACTTTTGAACAAAGCCTCCTTAATTATGAAACACTCCGATCATGTATTAATATTTAATCCATTTTTATTTAGAATAAAACATTTATATATCATAAATAAAATTAGGTTTATAAAAATATCTTAAAAATGGCTTTAAGCTTATCATTTTTGTAATTAAAATTGTTTTTAATTTGCAAAACAGGATTTTCTGTCTTCTAGTGTAGGGAAGTTTAAACTTTCCCTCTGAGGGAAGAATGAGGTCTGCTGAAATAAAGTAGCAATAAATAGATTAGCAGGAGAAAAAACATGTTAGTTACATGCATGCACACAGGAACCTCACAGAAGAATATGAGACTCAAAGGACCAGAGGGTTGAAGTTTCCAAGCATAAAGGCATAGCAACTTGAGCTTTGGAGGGAGGTGGCAACAAGTCAAATTTGTTTAAGAGGCCAACTCAATGAGACTGTCCAACAATGAAGTTTAAGAGAACTGTTCCCACAAAATCACCTTCAGTTCAGACACTAACTGACAGTTTGGGAGTTTCCAGAGCCACCATCACTTCAGACCAGCTGGCTACACATTTGGGGATTCCCACAACCACCCTCAGGTCCAGTGGTTCACGAAACAAGTCATAAAAATCCGGAAAGTGCTATATTTACAATTATAGTTTTATTATAGCAAAGAGTACAAATTAGAACCAGCTAAAGGAAAAAATGCGTAGGATGGAAACTGGGAGGATCCCAAAACTTGAATCTCTCTTTGCATCAGGGGTGCATTAAGCTCTACAAATAGAGCTACAAATGTGTTACAATATGCACAGAGTATTGGCAACCCACAAAGCTCATCACAGTCTCCAGGAGCTAGTGATTTTATTTGGGGTTTCATTACATAGTCAAGATTAATGGAATCATCCTCCACATGGTTGAGTTCAATCTCTAGCACCCCAATCCTGGGAGGTCAGGTTGATATCACCTGGCCCCAAACTCCAAAACTAGACAAAACTACAGTCATATGTTTTGTCTTTCTGGCATGGCTTGCTCCTCTCTGAGTCATCTCATTGGCATTAATTTTCAAATGTGGTACCAGGGGATTACCATGAATAACAAAGACATTCCAGTCACTCTCAAAATTCCAAGGGTTTAGAAGTTACTTCCAAGTAACTAAAAACAAAGACCAGACCTCTCTTTGAGCTGTTGTTATTATTATTATTACTATTATTATGCTTTCTTTTCCTGCAGAACCTATTTCCTTTACTGCTTTGACTACTGTTTGTAAAGGCTTTCATAGTACAATTCTCAAAATAAAGTCTTGGTAGTACATATTTGCAAATGGTATACAGAGGCATTCTAGAAATCACTTTTAAGACTTGACAAAATTCAGTTCTATTTGTTTTTCATAAAGAATTTTAATGTGAAAACAAAATATCAAATAGTAATTTGTGGTAGTGAGTGAGTCTATTATGGACAGAACATCATCTGAAACAAACATTTAGAAAAATATGGAGTGCCAGGTACAGTGATGTATTCCTACAGTCCCAGCTACTGGGGATGCTGAGGTATCAGGATTGCTTGAGCCCAGAAGTGCAAGGTTGCAGTGAGCTATGATTCCGCCACTTCATTTCACTACAGCCTCAGCAACAGAACAAGACCCTGTCTCTGGGAAAAAAAAAAAAAAAAAAAAGAGGGAAATATTTCAGAAAGACATTGTTAGGTTCAAATATAGACAAAATGAAATTAAAATAAAAATTTTTCTACTTTAATTTTTTTCAAGATGTTGAGGAAAAACCATTTCATTCATTTGCTTGTTTTCTTATATTGCATGAAGACATCTGGAAAATAAGTAGTATGTCCAGTTATTATTGATCAGAAGATACATTAAAACTGTGAGTCTGAGAAAAGTAACTGTTAATTGTGTCAACTTGTCCTACCTGCAACACCTGTGCTATGAGAACATATGTGAAGAGTAAAATAAATAGATGAAAGCTATTAAAATCACAGATGAAACTAGTTCAACAAATTCTCATTAACATCTAGACCAAAATGCTCTGTGAAACCAATTTGTATGCTGTCAGGATTGCATGCTTTATATTCTTTTCATAACTTTAATTTGTTTGCTATCTTTTCTGTATAACCCCTGATACTAACATTAAAAAAATACATCACAATTATAAATTTAAACCTTGACTCTATCTGGCTATTGATCACCTTTGGCCAAAGTACATAATAATTCATAGTGAATGAATTATAAAAGTCATTTTTATACTTCCATTTGTTTTGCATGTAATTGGTGTATCTATTAATTTTCCCAGGGATTTTAAATAATGAATGTTTCATTGATGGGTCACATAATGGAAAATATCTTAAAATGCTTTATCTTATGACTGCACATTATCACGGAATACAACAAAGTCATTAATTTTACATGCAATCATGCATCAACACCAATCCACACAGTAGCCAGAGTTTGGCTCTGGAATAATGTGGACACTTGAATTTTCAAATTTATCTCTTTCATGTTTTAATATATGTATGTTCATTTTACTGAAAATTTCCCATCTAAGTGTGAGTCCAACTTTTGTCCTTGGGTTGAAGTTTATAATGTGGAACTTAAAGAAGCCTATCTTGCTTTTTATATTATTTCTGAGGCTTGCTTTGCAATCTCATTTTAACAGGTACCTCATGTGTGGAGAGTGGCATGGGTTCATATGTGACAGGCGAACATGTATCTTATTTAATGATATATATTACAGGTAATGTGAATTTATTCAGAACCATCACAAAGGTATAAGGACCACCGCAAAGGGGTCTTGCTGTGGGGAAGAAAGATTGGACCCGACTGTGAATGGGCAAATGGGAATTTATACCCAAGGAAGAGAGTATGAGTCAGTGGATGGAAAATTACTAAGATGAAACATTAGGAGTAGGAGGGATTCTGGATAAACTGACCTGAAAGATTCTTACTGAAGAGAGGCCAGGATGGTCAGGCATCACCTGGGGGATAGTGGAGAATGAGGAGCCTAATCACTTGTTCTTTATAGAAGGACATTCTTTATAGAATGATCAGATATCAAGATTGGGGGTTCTGGCTAAACTAAGCTGCTTGGGTTCTTTTGCTAAATCTGTATTTTACAAGGAAGTGCATAGATGGGCCTAGGAGAAGTTTCAGAAGCCTGACTAAAGTTCAGCCAAGCGAAGAATTTTTGTCAGTAGTGAAAATCCAGTGGTTAAGTATCTCAGATAACTTGCAGTCTGTAACAAAATACCACAGACCAAATGACTTCAACAACAGACATTTATTTTTTAACTCTTCCAGAGGTTGGAAGACCATGATTAAGGTGCTGGCAATTTGGTTTGAGGAAAGGGTTCTCTCCCATGCTTGTAGACGTCCACCTTTATGCTAAATCCTTATGTAGCCTTTTCTCAGTGAGAGCCATGGAAGGAGAAGTTGGGGCAGAGAAAGAGTTCTCTGGTGTCTCTTTATATAAGGACACTAATCCTATAGGATTGGGACCCCACTCTTATGATCTCATTTAACCTCAGTTACTTCCTTAGAGGCTCCATCTCCAGATATAGTCACAATCGAGTTAGGATTTCAACATATTAATTTGGAGCAGGGTACTAACATTAGGGTTAACTATTAAAAGTGATCTTCTCTGGGAAATGGAATCTGTCTTGAGGAGGAGAGAAAGAGTTGCTTCTTATTAGTAACACTCTGATACACTCTGATATTTCAAGCATATTATGAATTCCTTTTATCTGAATATTTCTATATAGTGTAAATAAAATTAAAAGCAAAACTTAAATGAATATGAAAGAGTAGAAAAGCTTAATTTACGTAAATTTTTACTTTTCAGAGAAAGTTGAGGACATAAAAGGAAATAAACATTATTTACTAATAGTGGGAGGTGAAAATTAAACTCATCAATGTGGTAAGTGATAAAATTTATGATTAGAGATTTTTCTCCTCAACTTTAGTGTTTTCCATTCTATTTCTATATCTTCTTAAAGCTATGGTGGGTGCTAAGGCATAAGGAACACATAATGGCAAATTTTGTTTTATAAAATATTAGTACTCCTTTCTCAAAATTTTTCCTGTTTCTCATACAATAATATACATTACAAAATAAAACTTATACAAATGTCTTAAAATTTTTAAAAACTTCTCTGTGAACATCACTTTACATCTCTCTACTTGTTGTGTGTTCCCCTACAGTGATGGTTGTTTAGAAAAAATAGGATACGGAAATGCAGGGAGAGTAATCTGCTCAGCTCACCAGGTGTCTGGATCCAGCTGATGGGCCCTGAGACACCAGGCTCTGCCTCAGTAAATAGCCTGCCTCAGGCCTGGCTATTTCCTCACACAAACCTTATCATATTTTACGTGAGCCATGACATAAAAAGAATATTGAAAGAACAGGTCTGCGGTATTGCCTGATAAGTCGGATTGCAGGGAAATACAGTGCATTCATCATCTGTTGCTTTGTAACAAATTACCCCAAAAGTCAGCAGCTTAAACAACATTTATTATCTCAAAATTTCCGTGAGTTAGGAATCTAGGAGCAGCTTATTTGGGTGGTTTCTGGCTTGAGGTTTCCCATGAGGTTACTGTCAAGGTTGTCCTTCCATGCCGCAGTCATCTCAAAGACTGGAGGATCTACTTCCAAGCTCAGTCATGTGGCTTTTGTAAGGAAGCTTCTATTTTTCACCATGCAGACTTGTCCATAGGGCCATTTTCATGATATTACAGCTGACTTCCTCCCAAACAAGTGATCTGAGAGAGAGAAAAAGAGAGAGAAGGAGGAGGAGGAGTAGAAGGAGGAGGTAACAGACAGCTCGAGATGAAAGCCACAGCATCTTATAATCTAATGACATATATATGTCATGTAATCTAATAACATAATAACATATATATGTGTATATATGTATATGTGTGTGTATATATATATATGTAACCATTTGTATTTTATGGTATTAGCCACCACCCTGGTACCATAAGAGAGGTTACTTCACTTGGGTGTGAATGCCAGGAAGCCTGTGTCATTGGTAGCCGTCGTGAACAATGGCTACCACATAAAATGTGTGTGTTTTTAAATGAATTAGATATTGCTAAATTACTCTTCAAAGTGGTTACAACATTTTGCACATTTATCACTGAAGGATAAATATTTTCATCTCCTCAAAAGCCCAACAGCACATGAAACTTAAACAAAAAAATCAAACCCTATTTTAATTCATATCTATTTCGTTATGACAGATGTTGAGTGCTTTTCGTTAACCAGCCACTTGGGTTTTCCCTTCTGTAAATTGTCTTTTGCTATTCTTTAATAATTCTCCTAAGCTGGATATGTGTTTCTTGTTGATTTGTTACAGTAATTTATATATTCTGGATATTTCTTGTTGGCTGTATGCATTGCGAATGCCCTCAATTGAGACATTTTCCTTTTACCTTTGTTTTTTATCTCAGTTGATATATGAGACTTACATTTAATACAAATTAATCCTTTAATTTTTTGAAGATCTGTGTTTGTTTTTGTACTTTGTGTGTGTATTTTCTTCCAACTTTGTTTTAAGTTTTGCTTTTGACATTTAGATTTTTAAGATATTTATAATGAACTTAAAGTGAGGTAATGTGAGGTCTGGATAAACATTTATTTTATATTGATTATTTTTATATTATATATACACATATACATTAATGTGTGTGTGTGTGTGTGTGTAGTTCTAGCATTTTACTGACTGCATCTTCCTTCACTCACTGATTCATAATTTCTTCTCTCTAGGTCTTATTTTCCACATATATATCTATCTGTCTCTAATGTCCCTTGCTTCACTTTACAACACAAAAAATGATAATACAGGAATCTTATGCTTTTTATCTGGGTTCATATATTGCCTCCAGTGCTTAATCCTTTGACCTTGGTGAAATTATTTTTTTGTGCCCTAGTTTCTTCATCTGTAAAATTGGCCTAGCAGATTCTACCTCATGAAGTTACAAAATTTAAATATTTGTCTGTATATAAAACACATAGAACATTTCATGGCACGTAGAAGCATTCAAAACATTAGATGTTTTTGACATTATCACCACTCTCAAACTTATTATCTACTCCTTCACCAGAGCCACACTGAGGTAGTCACTGTAATTTTTTTTTTTTTTTTTTTTTTTTGAGTCAGTCACACTCTGTTGCCCAGGCTGGAGTGCAATGGCATGATCTCGGCTCACAGCAACCTCTGCCACACAGGTTCAAGTGATTCTGCCTCAGCCTCCTGAGTACTTGGGATTACAGACATCTGCCACCGCACCCAACTAATTTTTGTAGTTTTAATAGAGACTAGGTTTCACTATCTTTGCCAGGCTGGTCTTCAACTCCTGACCTCAGGTGATCCACCCACCTCAGTCTCCCAAAGTGCTGGGATCACAGGCGTGATCCTCCACAGGGCAAGTCCGACACATTTTCCTTCTTCAAAATGTTATTGAGCCCTCTTGAGCTTTTCCTCTTCACTATTAATTTTAGTATAGACTTAACAATTTCAGGTTTTAAAAAACTTTTTAAATTACAATTATAGTGAATTTCTACTTATTTGAGAAATTTGACATGTTTATGATATTAGCATATTTTATAAAATCCCTCTCTGTGTATTAATAATATTATACTATTTTCTTTTTTCTTCTCCTGATAAGGAGAATTATACTTAATAGATTTTTCAAACATTATAACTTCTTTGAATTAATAGAATAAAACCTACTTGGTCATTGTCAAGATTTTCGTATTTATGTTTCTAAGATTGGTCAAAAAATTTATTCTCATACCATCCTTGTCCAGTTTGGAAATCTCAGCTCAAAAAATTAGTTAGAAAATTTTTATTCTTTTTGTTCTCTGAAATTGTTTATTTATTTTGGGATTATTGGTTATTTGACATTTGGCAAATCTGCTTTTAAAACTTTTTAGACCTGGTCTTATTTCAGCAGCTAATTGAATAATTCTTATAAGTCTGTTCAGTTTCTTTCTGCCTTTTTTAAAAATTAATTTTGATGATTTATAATTTCTTAAAAATTGCCTGTTTTGGCAGATGTCAAATTGTGTGCCTTAATAATAACATCTTAACATTGAATTCTCTCATATGTTCTATTTTTGCTATTTCTATATTTTTGTCTCCCTTTTTCATCCAAACACTTTCTACTTATGTATTCTTTTTTGTTCTTGGTCAAAATTGCTAGAGTTATTGTCTATCACATTAGATTTAAAACATTGTGTTTGGTTTTGTTGATTCTCCCTAAAATTTCTTGTTTTCAATTTCATCAATTTCTGGTCATTTACCTCTATTTGTTATTTCTGCAAACTTTATTAAAAAATTTATTTAGGGGAAGTAATCTTGCAGTTGTGCTATTTGTTCTGCTTCAAATATTTTATAATATGGTATTCTTATGTATTTGACTCACTGACACTCTGTTTTGTTACATTTTTGGTTATGAACTCCTCATTTTCTTTTTCTTTTCTTTTTTTTTTTTTTTTTGATGGAGTCTCACTCTGTCGTGCAGTGCAGTGGCGCGATCTTGCCTCACTCAACCTCCGCCTCCCAGGTTCCTGACATTCTCCTGCCTCAACCTCCCAAGTAGCTGGTACTACAGGCGCCCACCACCACGCCCGGCTAATTTTTCTGTATTTTTAGTAGAGATGGGGTTTCACCGTGTTAGCCAGGTTGGTCTCGATCTCCTGACTTCTTGATCCGCTGGCCTCAGCCAACTGAAGGATTACAGTCGTGAGCCACTGCATCTGACCCTCATTTTATTTCACTGTGAGAAAAGAAAGCCTTTAAATTTTACGGATTTGTTAGTTATGTTTGGAGACTACCTTTATGTTTAATACATGGTCAAAATGTGCCAAAAAAGGACAAATCATCTAATTGAATGCAAAATTCCATATATACTCGTTATATTAAGGTTGCTAATCTTCTTGTTAAAATATTTTATTTTTTAAATAATGTTTTGCTCCTTGACTTACTTTTGAGAGAGTTATGTAAAAAGTAGCCACCATGATTGTAGATTGATCAATTTCTCTTTGTATTTCTGTCAGTTTTGGTTTAACACATTTTAAGACTGAGACTTTAGAAATTAAAATTTATATACAACATTTTGAACTCTAAAGTTAACTGATATTTTTTCAAACTCACAAATGGTGCAAGGAGCTCAGAAAATTTAATTTCGATCTTTACATTATGTTTATCATGCTTTTAGCTTTATTTTCCTTTTTTTAACTCTATTTCATATTGTTTTATATACTCAATGTTTATATTAACAACTTTGCTTGATCATTGCTTCTTGAATATCAACCTTCTCAAGTAGGATGACTTTTAGAGTAGGGAGAGGCTAAAACACACTCTTTACTTAAGGTCTACTTGCCACAAATATCTTAGTTTTTGTTTATTTGAAAATGCTGTTAGTTTGCTCTCATCTCTAAAAGATGGGTTTGTTAATTATGCAGTTCTAAGTTGATGGTTATTTTCTCTCAGAATTTTGAAATATTCCACTGCCTTCTGGTTTCTATTGAGAAATTAGCTGATTGTTCGATTGTTAGTTCTTTGATTATAATCAGTCAATGTGTTGTGGTTGCTTTTAAGAACACTGTGTCTTTGGTGACCTGCAGTTTCACTATAATGTGTCCGGGTATATAAAATCGTTAGGATAGGCTAGATCAGAGGTTGCCAGCCTTGGCACTGACAAGATCTTATGGGCTGAAAAGTCTTTTTCATGGGGCTGTCTTGTATCTTGTAGGATGTTTAGTATATTTCTTGGCCACTGTCCTTTAGATGTCAGTAGTACCACAGCCTCCCGTTGTACTAACCAAAAAAGTCTCCAGACATTGACAGATGTCCCCTGAGAGATAAAATCCCTGTCTATTGAGAACTGCTGTCTAGTTTAAAATGCGTTAACAAAAAATAGAGCAACAAATGTTTATGTCTCCTCTATGCCACACATCGATTATGAGTTACCCATGGCTTTGCCGCATGTTCCATTGATTTGGGATCTAGGCTGACAGATGAGCCTTATAAGAAAGAATGGCAAAACATGCTAGCTCCGAAGCCTCTAATTAGAAGAGACATGTGCTGTTACTGCTTTTATTTCATTAACTAATGCAAGTTACGTTACCACACACAATATCCATTGGGTGGACAAATATTTTCCTCTCCAGGAAGGAGTAGCAAGTATTTGGGAATAATAATATAGTCTTACACAGCGTAGATATGCTTTTAATTATTTGACTTCTTGAATTTGCAAATTATAATCTCTTATCAACTCTAGATAAGTCTTAGTATGTTTTCAAATTGTTCTTTTTTTCTTGTTCTATTCCTCTGGAACTTCAATTAGTGGTTTCTTAAACTTTCTAAATCTTCTTTGTATCTTAAACTTTCTCCAATATTTACATATGCTTATTTTTTTAGTGCATTCTAAATAATATCGTTAGATTTTCCTTTTAGGTCACTCACCTTCACTCTGTGTATAAGATCCTATTCTTTTATTTGTTACCCTCAAAATTTTACTGTGCGTACTTGACTTAATAAAGGTGTATCATAATATTTCTGTTTTACTCTTAAACAACAAAAGAGTTTTAGAATGCTTTGACCCACATATCTTGGTAATTTTTGCCTAGTATGTTAGTTTCCTTTGTACTCAAAATTCCATACGTGTCTTTATCACTGTTAAGTTATTATGTTTTGCACAAATATTTATGTCAATATATCATCTTAAAAAAACTATAAGACAGGCACACTGTTTCACACCTGTAATCCCAGCACTTTGGGGGGCCGAGGCCAGAGGATCACAAGGTCAAGAGATTGAGACCATCCTGGCCAACATGGTGAAACCATGTCTCTACTAAAAATACAAAAATTAGCTGGGTGTGGTGGCATGTGCCTCTGGTCCCAGCTACTTGGGAGGCTGAGGCAGGAGGATCCCTTGAACCCAGGAGGCGGAGGTTGCAGTGAGCTGAGATCGGGCCACTGCATTCCAGCCTGATGACAGAGCAAGACTTCATCTGAAAAAAAAACAAAACTGTAGCTCTTTTCTGGGATGAATTTTTTTCTTAATAAATGTCATCATCTAATAGTTCTTTCAGATAAATTCTATGAGTGATAAGAATCCACCGTTGTGTTAAATATCTTTATTTTAGCCTCATTATTAAATGACACTTTGTGTTGATTGTCATTTGCCCTCAGTATTTTCAAGGTATTTTTTTTTTCTACAATCAGTTTTTGCTAATGTAAAATTTGTTGTCAGACAAATTACAGTTCTTGTGAATCATTGCTTATACTTTATGGTTCATCACTGCTTCTTTTAATATTTTTACCTTCATCTCGGTTTTTCTGCAGCTTTTCTGTTTATTGTTCAAGACTCATGTTTCTTTTACCATCTGAGGAACTGTTTATTTATCAGTCTGGAAAAATCATGTATTATTCCTTTTAATTTAGCTTCTTCTCTTTTCATTGTCTTTTCTTGCGGAACTTCTACTAGGTGAATATTACACCTCTTAATCTATCTTTGATGCCTAAACCTCCTTATATTTTAGATTTCTCTTTTTTTTTTTCTGTACCTGACCAACTAGAAGGGGAAAGACAGATTTTTATACAGTATACAGGACATTTTAAAAGATTTTATAAGCAGATGTGAGTAAATATAATACAACTGACCACTTAAATATATAGAAAAGTTTTCTGTATCATAGAAATTGTAAAAAAATTTTCCAGGCAAAGGACAGAAAAATCCCCACAGTCTTCCAGGTAACAAACATAAAAACAAAAATGTCCATATCTTAAATACAAACCACTTTGAGATTGAAGCAGATAAGTACTCTTTTGCTTCAAAAAGTACATTACATGTTTTTTTTTTAGTTTACTAAGAAAAATTGGAATTAACATTGTTATGGTTAACTATATTATGCATTTTTATAAAAAGAGGAAATGATCTAGGAATACTTCTAACTATGCAGTTTTCTACAAGCTTTGTGACCTCCTCCCATCCTGTAATCATATATCCTGAAATAAAAAGGAAAAGCAACAAAAACAATTTTTGAAAGATGTTTTATTGATCCCTTCCTGTGATAATCACTATGATCCCAAACTTGGAGATACCAGCCAAACTTAATTACATGTCCATTTGGTTCTTTTCTTTACAGATATGCCATTTCATTCCTTCTTCTCTTTGACCAGAACTTCTCATGAGATCAGCACCAGCTGCATTGCAATAGGATTGCTTTCCTAGTAATTTTCAATAGAAAACATAAACAAGTTTAAACCTTTGACCGTTAGACCTGAAAAATAGTAAAAACAAGAAAATATGTCTCTAAATCAAAAGAACTGAAATCATTAGTGGCTAATGTTACATATAAGAGATGAAGATACAATTGATCAGAAGGAGGTCACACTTGGAAAATTCAGTTTCGCTAAAAGAAAACAAAGGTCAAAATATTTTATGTGGAAAAATAACTCTGACAACTGTAGAGGATTTTCTACTTCATTTGGAAAGGTTTCCTAACAAAAACGTCTGGGCCAAGCACTGTGGTTCACGTCTATAATTCCAGCATTTTGGGAGGCTGAGGCAAGCAGATCACAAGGTCAGGGGATTGAGACCATCCTGGACAACATGGTAAAACCCCATCTCTACTAAAATTAGTGGGGTGTGGTGGCAAGTGCGTGTTATCCCAGCTACTTGGGAGGCTGAGGCAGGAGAATTGCTTGAACATGAGAGGCGGAGGTTGCAGTGAGCCAAGATTGTGCCACTACGCTCCAACCTGGGTATAGAACGAGACTGTAAAAAAAAAAAAAGGGTCTGAATGCTCACTAAAATATGTGGTATCAAGTTTTCCACGTATCTCTACAATTAATTATTCTTTTTCTCAGAATTACTGAACACATCAGCTAGCATTTGCTGAGTGCCTATGATGGTCAAGGTCACAAGCTGTTCCCATGCTAAACGTTCCTAACTGCCTGTATTAGTCTGTTTTCACACTGCTATAAAAATACTACCTGAACCTGGGTAATTTATGAAGAAAAGATGTTTAATTGACTCACAATTCCACATGTCTCTGTCGCCTAGGCTGGAGTGCAGTGGCACGATCTCAGCTCACTGTAACCTCTGCCTCCCAGGTTCAGGCGATTCTCCTGCCTCAGCCTCCCCAAGTAGCTGGGACTACAGATGTGTGCCAAGACATCTGGTTAATTTTTTTGCATTTTTAGTAGAGATGGGTTTTCACCATGTTGGCCAGGCTCGTCTTGAACTCCTGACCTCAGGTGATCTACCCGCCTCTGCCTACCAATGTGCTAGGATTACAGGCATGAGTCACTGTGCACAGCCAGAAAACTTTCAATCATAGTGGAAGGTGGAGGGAAGCAAGGTACAAGTTTTATGGCAGCAGGACAGACAGTGAAAGAATGAGTGAGAAGTGAAGCCAGCTGGACTTCCTGGGCCGAGTGAGGACTTGGAGAACTTTTCTGTCTAGCAAGAGGATTCTAAAATGCACCAATCAGCGTTCTGTAAAAATGCACCAATCAGTGCTCTGTAGCTAGCAAGAGGATTGTAAAATGTACCAATCAGCACTCTGTAAAACACACCAATCAGCAGGACCCTAAAAGCAGCTAATTGCAGGGAGGATTAAAAAAGGGCACTCTGATAGGACAAAAATGGAACATGGAAAGAGATAAATAAGGAAATAAAAGCTGGCCACCCCAGCCAGAAGGGGCAACCTGCTCGAGTCCCCTTCCATGCTGTGAAAGCTTTGTTCTTTTGCTCTTCACAATAAACCTTGCTACCACTCACTCTTTGGGTCAGTGCCATATTTAAGAGCTGAAACACCCACCACAAAGGTCTGCGCCTTCATTGAAGTCAGTGAGACCACAAACCCACCCGAAGGAACCAACTCCAGGCACATCTTGGGGGCTCATCCACGATATTGCCACACAGTGAGTACCATCAGACCCCTTTCACTTGCTATTCTGTCCTATTTTTCCTTAGAATTCGGGCACTAAACACTGGACAACTGTCAGCCAGTTAAAAGCAACTAGTGCAGCCACCAGGCTAAAGACACAGGTTTCAGGCTTTCTGAGTAAGGGCTCTCTAACAAACCCCAACTCTTCAGAGTCAGGAGCATTCGTTTGCCTGGAACCAGCTTCTGCTTTTCCTGTACTTTCAGGCTGAGCCAAGGGTTGAGAGAAAGGAAAGCCATTCAGCTCCGGGGTCCAGACAAAAAGTTGGTTGACCCTGCAGCCATGAGCAGAACTTTCAAAGTTACATCACCCAAGCGAGACTCGCCCATCAATCCTATCTATCCTGACCCTTGCCTCCTGGGTCCTAGTGCCTGTCAGACAAACTTTCTCCTGCCTCTCTTCTCCAAGGTTTATCTTGCTTCTAAAAAGCACTCCCTGTCCCTGGTGCTCTTCTAGTTTCTCCTATAAGAATGATTTCTAGTATAAATTTCAGGACTCTGTTCCCTTCCTTAGGCACTCGTCTCACCAATCAGAAAAACATAATTTTTGCCCAAAGCCGCATCAGTGGGGAACTATCTGGAATTTTAGGATCCCTCCTTAGACTAGCAGCCCTATCAAAAGCTATTCCTGAAGCTAGAATACGGGGAGCCTCAGAAATTATATCCTATTCATATGATGAGAAGTTAGTACAAAAGATGTCACTCTTCCAATCCTGGAGATCCCTTCCCTCCCTCAGGGTATGGCCCTCCACTCCATTTTGAGGCATGTCATTTTTATAGAACAAGAGTAAAGTCCCAGTACCAACAGGAGAAAACATTTAGGACTCTAACTAATAGGTTTTCGAGAATGCATCAGTAATGGCCAGTAAATCTGATTTTTCTTGGTCCTCTTTGTGGTCTAAGAGGAAAGGCAAGGGTGCAGTGCAGGTTTTTGAGAATGTGTCAGTAAGGGCCAGTAAATCTGACCTTCCTTGGTCCTCTTTGTGGTGTAGGAGGAAAACTAATGTTTCCGCTGCTGCTTTGGTGAGCGCAACTATTTGAACAGCAGGGTCTGGGGAACATTGCAGGTTCTTGGGCAGGGAGAAAACAAACAAACCAAAAGTGTGGGCGGTTTTTTCTTTGAGATAGGTAACACTCAGGCATCAACAGGCTCACCCTTGAAATGCATACTAAGCAATTGGGACCAATTTGACCCACAAACCTTGAAAAAGAAGTAATTTATTTTTTTCTGTACTATGGTCTGTCCCAAATATTCTCTCTCTGAGAGGGAAAAATGGCCACCTGAAGGAAGTATAAATTACAATACTATCCTGCAGCTTGACCTTTTCTGTAAGAGACAAGGCAAATGGAGTTAAATACCTTATGTCCAAGCTTTCTTTTCATTGAAGGATAATCCACAACTATGCAAAACTTGCAATCTACATTCCACAGGAGGATCTCTCAGCTTAGCTCCATATTCTACCCTCCCTGCAGCTCTCCTTCCTGTTAATGATGAATCTCCCCCACCCAGAAGGAAACAAGCACAGAAATCTCCAAGGGACCACAAAACCCTCTGGCTATTGGTTATATCCCCTTCAAGGTGTAGGGGGAGGGGAATTTGGCCCAACCTGGCTACATGTCCCCTTCTCCCTCTCTGATTTAAAGCAGATCAAGGTAGACCTGGGGAAGTTTTCAGATGATCCTGATAGGTATATAGAATATAGATGTCCTACAGGGTCTAGGGTCAACCTTTGACCTCACTTGGAACGATGTCATGCTATTGTTAGATCAAACCCTGGCCTTTAATGAAGATAATGTGGCTTTAGCTGCAGCCTGAGAGTTTGGAAATACCTGGTGTCTTAGTCAAGTAAATGATAGAATGACAACCGAAGAAAGGGACAAATTCCCTACCAGTCAGAAAGCCATCCCCAGTATGGATCCCAACTGAGACCTAGACTCAGATCATGAGGACTAGAGTCACACAAATCTGTTGTCCTGTGTTCTAGAAGGACTAAGGAGAATTAGGAAAAAGCCCATTAATGATTCAATGATGTGCACCATAACTCAGGGAAAGGAAGAAAATCCTTCCGCCTTCCTCGAGTGGCTATGGGAGAACTTAAGAAAATATACTCCCCTGTCACCCAAACTCCCTCTAGGGTCAATTGATCCTAAAAGATAAGTTTGTTACCCAGTCAGTCACAGATATCAGGAGAAAGCTCCAAAAGTGAGCCGTAAGTCCTGAACAAAATCTGGAGGCATTATTAAGCCTGGCAACCTCGGTATTCTGTAATACAGACCAAGAGGAACAGGCCAAAAAGGAAAAGTGAGATCAGAGAAAGGCTGTAGCCTTAGTCATGGCCCTCAGACAAACAAACCTTATTGGTTCAGAGAGGACCAAAAATGGAGCAGCCCAATCACCCAGTAGGACTTGTTATCGGTGTGGCTTGCAAAGACACTTTAAAAAAGATTGTCCAATGAGAAACAAGTTGAGCCCTCACCCACATCTACTATGCCGAGGCAATCACCGGAAGACGTACTGCCCCAGAGGACAAAGGTTCTCTGGGCTAGAAGCCCACAACCAGATGATCCAACAGCAGGACTGAGGGTGTCTGGGGCAAGCGCCAGCTCACGTCATCACCCTCACTGAGCCCCTGGGTAAGTTTAACCATTGAGGGCCAGGAAATTGGCTTCCTCCTGGACACTGGTGTAGCTTTCTCAGTGTTAATCTCCTGCCCTAGATGGTTGTCCTCAAGGTCCATTACCACCCAAGGAATCCTGGGACAGTCTGTAACCTGGTATTTCTCCCACCTCCTCAGTTGTAATTGGGAGACTTTCCTCTTTTCACATGCCTTTCTTGTTATGCCTGAAAGTCCCACACCTTCATTAGGGAGGGACATATTGGCCAAAGCTGGAGCTATTATCTGTATGAATATGGGGAACAAGTCACCCATTTGTTGCCCCCTACTTGAGGAGGGAATCAACCTGAAATCTGGGCATTGGAAGGACAATTCAGAAGGGCAAAAAATGCCCACCCAGTCCAAATCAGGTTAAAAGACCTCACCACTTTTTCTTAACGAAAGCAATATCCCTTAAGGCCTGAAGCTCATAAAGGATTACAGCATATTGTCAGACATTTAAAAACTCAAGGCTTAGTAAGAAAATGCTACAGTCCCTGCAACACCCCAATTCTAGGAGTACAAAAACCGCATGGTCAGTGGAAACTAGTGCAAGATCTTAGACTCATCAATGAGGCAGTAATTCCAGTTGTACGCAACCCCTATACCCTGCTCTCTCAAATACCAGAGGAAGCAGAATGGTTCACTGTTCTGGACCTCAAGGATGCCTTCTTTTGCATTCCTCTGCACTCTGACTCCCAGTTTCTCGTTGCCTTTGAGGATCCCACAGACCACATGACCCAACTGATGTGGATGGTCTTTCCTCGACAGTTTAGGGATAGCCCTCATCTGTTTGGTCAGGCACTGGCCCAAGATCTAGGCCACTTCTCAAGTCCAGGCACTCTGGTCCTTCAGTATGTGGATGATTTACTTTTGACTACCAGTTCAGAAGCATCATGCCAGCAGGCTACTCTAGATCTCTTGAACATTCTAGCTAATCAAGGGTACAAAACATCTAAATCGATGGCCCAGCTCTGTCTATAACAAGTCAAATATCTAAGACTAATCTTAGCCAGAGGAACCAGGGCCCTCAGCAAGGAATGAATACAGCCTATACTGGCTTATCCTAAGACATTAAAACAGTTGTGGGGGTTCCTTGGAATCACTGGCCTTTGCCAACTATGGATCCCCAGATACAGCAAGATGGCCAGGCCACTCTACACTCTAATCAAGGAGACCCAGCGGGCAAATACTCATCTAGTAGAATGGGAACCATAGGCAGAAACAGCCTTCAAAACCTTAAAGCAGGCCCTAGTACAAGCTCCAGTCTTAAGCCTTCCCATAGGACAAAACTTCTCTCTATACATCACAGAGAGAATGAGAATAGCTTTTGGAGTCCTTACTCAGACTCATGGGACAACCTCACAACTAGTGGCATACCTAAGTTAGGAAATTGATGTAGTAGCAAAAGGCTGGCTTCACTGTTTATTGGTGGTTGCAGCAGTGGCCATCTTAGTATCAGAGGCTATCAAAATAATACAAGGAAAGGATTTCACCCTCTAGACTACTCATGATGTAAATGGCATACTAGTTGCCAAAGGAAATTTATGGTTACCAGACAACCACCTACTTAGATACCAGGCACTACTCCTTGAGGGACCAGTGCTTCAAATATGCATGTGTGCAGCCCTCAACCCTGCCACTTTTCTGCCAGAGGATGGGGGACCAATCGGGCATGACTGCCAACAAATTTTAGCCCAGATTTATGCCACCTGAGAGGATCTCTTAGAAGTCCCCTTAGCTAATCCTGACCTTAACCTATATAAGAATGGAAGTTCATTTGTGGAGAATGGGATACGAAGGGCATGTTATGCCATAGTTAGTGATGTAATAGTATTTGAAAGCAAGCCTCTTTCCCTAGGGACTAGCACTCAGCAGCCTAGTGGTGCTTACCCAAGCCTTAGAACTGGGAAAGGAAAAAAAGAATAAACACATACATAGATAGCAAGTATGCTTATCTAATCCTACATGCCCATGCTGCAATATGGAAAGAAAGGGATTTCCTAACCTCTGGGGGAACCCCCATTAAATACCACAAAGAACTCATGGAGTTATTGCATGCAGTGCAAAAACCCAAGGTGGTGGCAGTCTTATACTGCCAAAGTCATCAGAAAGGTGAAGAAAAGGCAGAAGCAAACCATCGGGCAGACGTTGAGGTCAAAATTGCTACCAGGTGGACCCTCCCATTAGAAATACCTATGGAAGTACCCTTGGTATGAAACTACCCTCTCCAAGAGATTAAGCCCCAGTATTCACTGATTAAAACAGAATGGGGACTTCCACGGGGGCATGGTTTTCTTCCCTTGGGGTGGTTAATGACAGAAGAGTGAAAGGTACTTATTCCTGAAGCTAGCCAGTGGAAAATACTTAAAATCTTCCACCAACCTTTTCATATGGGTATCGAGGGCACTCATCAAATGGCCAAATTCCTATTTATAGGACCAAATCTCCTCCAGACCATCCGACAAGTAGTCAAAGCCTATGAAATGTGTCAAAGGAATAATCCCTTGGTCCACTGTAAGGCCCCTCTGGAGGAACAAAGAATAGGGTGCTATTCCGGAGAGGACTGGCAGTTAGACTTCACCCATATGTCTAAGTCAAGGGGATTTCAATATTTGTTGGTCTGTGTTGATACCTTTACAAATTGGATAGAAGTCTTCCCCTGCAAGACAGAGAAAGCTCATGAAATGATTCCTAGATTTGGGCTTCCACAAAGCTTACTAAGAATACCCAAGCAGGACACACAATCCAGCTTTTATGCTCTTACATTTCCAACTTCACCCATTACACAAGCAATGAAAAACCCATACACGGCCCTGTGACTATGAATACTGTCTTAACTTTCCAAGTCTCTTTATGCATCCAGCGCAACCTGTTATCAGGCCTGCCCCTGGAGCACCTACTATCTCATTAGTGTAATTACATCCTACAACTTCAAGCCCCAACTGATCATAGTAACTTTAGAGTCACCCAAACAGTTCCATTCAGATGGCTTGTCTGCTTCTCAGGGCCTCCAAAAATCATCACCTCCTCCCTGCTTAACAAACAGTCCAGGTTTTGTAATGGCAAACATACTCCTTGCATGACCATTCACCCCTGGACCTCCTGCAGCAGCGCCCCCACCACTAATGAATGGCTTCTCATCCCCTCTTTGAATTACTCTCTTGAATGGTTCCTAGTAGATACAAAACTTTTTTTTCCCTAATGAGAAAATAGAACACAGGGGGCCATTCAGTTTGCTCCAACCCCCCTTTCCAGCTGCTCACTAGAGCTACTTTGGCAAGTACTCTAGGAGTATGGGAAAATGAAAACAACTAACTCACACACCTTTTTAATATACACAACCAGTTCTGTCTACCCAGCCAAGGCATATTCTTCTTACATTCAACTTTAACCTTTATCTGCCTCCCCACCAACTGAACAGAAACCTGCACCCTTAGTCTTCCTAAGTCCCAACATTGACATTGCCCCAGGAAATCAGATTCTATCAGTGACCCTCAAAGCTCAAGTCCATCAGCACAGGGGAATACAACTAATATCCTTATTATAGGGTTAGGAATGGCTACTGCTACAGGAAGTGGAATAGCAGGTTTGTCCACTTCACTATCCTACTACCACACATTATCAAAGGATTTCTCAGACAGTTTGTGAGAATAACAAAATCTATCTTTACTCTACAATTCCAAATAGACTCTTTGGCAGCAGTGACTCTCTAAAACTGCCGAGGCCTAGACCTCCTCACTGCTGAGAAAGGAAGACTTTGCACTTTCTTAGGGGAAGAATGTTGTTTTTACGCTAACCAGTCAGGGATAGTACAAGACGCTGCCTGGTGTTTATAGGAGAAGGCTTCTGAAATCAGTGCTCTGTAGCTAGTAAGAGGATTGTAAAATGCACCAATCAGCACTCTGTAGCTCGGATTGTAAAAATGCACCAGTTGGCACTCTGTAGCTAGCAAGAGGATTGTAAAATGCACCAATCAGCACTCTATAAAACGCACCAATCAGCAGGACCCTAAAAGTAGCCAATTGCAGGGAGGATTGAAAAAAGGGCACTCTGATAGGACAAAAATGGAATATGGGAGGGGACAAATAAGGGAATAAAAGTTGGCCAACCCAGCCAGCAGTGGCAACCACTCAGGTCCACTTCCACACCGTGGGAGCTTTGTTCTTTCGCTCTTCACAATAAACCTTGCTACCACTCACTCTTTGGGTCTATGCCATCTTTAAGAACTGTAACACTCTCTGCAAAGGTCCGCAGCTTCATTCTTGAAGTCAGCAAGACCACAAACCCACCAGAAGGAACCAACTTCGGACATGCAAGGAAGTGCCACACTTAAAACCATCAACTCTCCTGCGGACTCCCTCACTATCACAAGAACAGCATGGGGGAAACCACTCCCATGATCCAATGACCTCCCACCAGGTCCCTCCCCCAACACGTGGGGATTACAATTTGAGGTGAGATTTGGGTGGGGACATAGAGCCAAACCACATCACTAGCTGCAGATTTCTTCTGAGTTTACAGCAGCAACATCATTAAAGAAAAGAGAGAGAGAGTGTGTTACACTTCTGTATAGTGGACCACACTATTAATGATTATAGATACCATAGAGAAGTAGCCTGAAAGAAATTTCTTCACCCTCCTATAATGTCAAACAGACACTTCCAGCTAAATGATAATTTTTCTCTCCTTTGGTTTGACAAAGGTGGGAAAGGTGACTTTGAAAGCAAATAAATGATCCATTTGTTCAGGATTGTATATCAAGATACCCTCTTTACATTTAGATTGCTTTTATTTGTGCATACTTGGGAATAGGCATGTCACTGCAGTGCTGAAAAGGAAGATATAGACATCATTTAAAATCATCTTATGTTAAAAAGTTGTCTTTCATTCCTTGGCCATTTGCAAACTCCAAATCCTTCTTCTCACTTAAGTTGCTGTAGAAATTACTATCTCTAATCCTACCCCTGTACTTCTGCAAGGGAAGTGCAGATGGTTTCTACGGAAGATGGGGATAACTCTAACTAATGTACCCTAAGTATAATCAGAGATGACTCAAATACAAGCCTGGAGCCAGCTACTGCATCATCTCCATGTTTCCCTGACTCAGAGAGAAGCAGTCTTCCTGCCTCTGGCTTGCCCTTTGTCCTCCTGCCAACTGACAGCTGTGGTGAGAAAGATTCTGTACTGACCCTTCCTCCCGTAGTCTCCCTAATCATTAGTATGAATTGTGAGAATATAAAAAACAAGAATCCCATTCCACAGTCTCAGTCATGTTAAGCAGCACTGTGTAGGGAGGAGCAAAACAGAACTTCAACAAATAGTCCTTTACTAGGCAAAAGCTATCCTGAGGTAACCTCATTCTAAATTGCTCAGTTACACTAATACAGGAATTTAAGAGAAATGAAAACATTAACACTGATTACAGCATCTCTGAAATATGTAACAAATTGTACATTGAAGATCCCCTGAAGAATGCCATCTCTCTCATGGATACAGACGGGTCTGTAAAATAGTTGTGGCATTTTAATGCTAGTGCATTCTAAAGTTCCAGATGACAGCTGCATAGCCAACATTTTAAAGTGATCAGAAAATTCATGCTACACAATGGTCACAGCTGGACCCATCGATCAAATTGTTTCTGCTCAAATGAGATTCAGTAGTTGTTAGATAATTAAACACTGCAAGTTCTGGACTTCAGAATTTTAGTCATGGGAGCTAGATTTGGAAGGAAACAAAATATAAAGCTTTCCCTGTTGTTTTAGCCTGAGATAAAGAGTCTTAAAGCCCTGCGTAATTCTAGGACATTTAACAGTGTCTCCTTGCAGAGCTGTGCCCTGTGACTGTTATTGGCTATATTGGTCATTAAAATTGAGAACATTTAACTGTTGAGGATTGAATTAAAATACTAATATCCATTCTTGTGAAAGCAGAGTGTTCGGTATGATTAAGAGGTTTTTCTCCATTCACATGCAAGCTCCAAATTGAATTATCACGCAGAAAGAAGCTTGTGGCCCCAGTGGTCTCATATATGATGAACACCGGTTCCACTACTTCCACATTTATGTGTAATATGTCAGTCAAGATGACTTTCACGGCTGGGCATGGTGGCTCCTTATAATCCCAACTCCTGGGGAGGCCATGGCGAGGGGATATCCTGAGCTCAGGAGTTCTAGGCTCTAGGGAGCTATGATTGTGCCACTGCACTCCAGCCTGAGCAACAGAGCAAGACTGTCTCAGAAAAAAATCCCAACTCCTGGGGAGGCCATGGCGAGGGGATATCCTGAGCTCAGGAGTTCTAGGCTTTAGGGAGCTATGATTGTGCCACTGCACTCCAGCCTGAGCAACAGAGCAAGACTGTCTCAGAAAAAAAAAAAAAAAACACTTTCACTGGAGGACACACAGAAAACTCTGATTTTAATGGCTTAAATCAGTATAAATTTTTTAAATCTGATATAAAGGAATTGTCCCAAGTTCAGTACAATCAGGGTTCAGTTCTGCTTTCATGAGATTGTCTTGGCTCTGTCCTCCCTCTATATTTTTTTGTTTTTAGCTAATAATTATTAGCACTATCTAAGTGCCAGCCTTAGTTTAAGTGCCTCAGATATGCTTTAATTCACGTATTCTTCACAATAGTCCTATGAGGTTGACCCCTTATTTTTATTTTTACAAATGAAGGAACTTTAAATACATATTAACTCTTGTATCCTCAAATATTCTATGAAATAAGCACTATTATTATCCATTTTACAGAAAGGGGAAACGAAGCACAGAGAGATTAGCCAACTAACACAAGATCATGTAGCTAGCAAGGGGCGGTGTTGGAATTTGAAGCCAGATTTTGATTCCAAATCCAGTATTCTTCACTATTAGGCCATCTAACCTCACTGTCTCAAGACGTAACTGCAGGTGCAGGGATTCCTTTCATAGCTGACGGTGTTGGTGTGTAAGAGTGGAGGGGCTCACTCTCTTGTTTACATTTTTGAGAGCAAAAAGATCTTTACCAGAGGATTCCCTGCAGAATTTCACTCAGGTCTCAGTTGCCAGGACTGTGACACTTACCCAACCTGAATGATCAGCAAGGGGGACAGACCCACCCTGATGGGCTCACGCTCTCACCACACACTACTGAAGCCTGCTGGAGAAGAAAATCCAGGGCAATATTAATGCTCTGCCAGCAAGAAAACAGGGCACAATGGATGTTTGCTTAACAAGCAAAGATGTTGCCTACAGGCATCCACTGTAATGCTTAGGTTCAGGGAATATTGAAATGTGGGCTGAGTATACGAAATCAAACACTCCTTAGCTGTCCTCTCTTTGTAATTTCAAATCATGAAATCATTGTGCCAGATAAATATCAGGAAAGAGTAGTGCTTGGAGCAATTTTATTCTGCCTTGAATACTTGTTACACCAGAAATTCATTCTTTCCTTTAGTACATATTTGTTGAAAACCTTCTATGTGCCATTTTTATGGTACTAGAAATACAATGGTGAACAAGCAGATATAGTCAGCCTTTGCAGAGTTTACATTGTGTTAGAAGAAAAACATTAAGTAAATATATAAGTGAACATTGATTGCAATTGCAGAGTAAAGCATTAGAGAAATGGGAGTGAGGTTAGTCAAGCAATGCTCTGAAAAGGTAACCTTTGGATCAAGGCTTAAATTACATGAAAAGAAAAAAATGAATGTGGTAGCTTGAGTGTTGGGCTTCAGGGCTCTGAGCACCAGCTACATCAGTTCCAATCCCAGCTCCGCAGCCACTTGTGCATGACGTCACAGCTCTGTACGTCAGGCTCCTCCACCAGAAAATAAAGACATCTCATCGATTTGTGGGGAGGATTAAATGAGTTAATACATTTTACAGTGTATGTGCTGCCTGGGTCCTGGGACATTGTGTGTCCTCAGCAAATATCAGCTATTATTATTATCTCAGAAATAGTAGTCCAGGTGCAACAAGTCTTTCTTAGTAAAGCTGTGCTTTAGAGGAACAGAAGCTGCTGGACTGGAGGGAGAGGGCTTGGCAAATGGCAGGAGCTAACTGAACACAGAAGAATGTGATAGGAAATAAGATCTGAAAGGGAGGCCAGGGCCAGATCACTCTCATCAGTAAGTGTCAGCTCTGGTTCTACATGAAGGGTTACCTTGGTTTGAAATAAATCAGAATCTCTGGGGATGAAGTTTAGGCATCAGATTCTGGAGTTCATGAGTTGGATTCTCACCTTCAGCCAAAGAGGAAAATCACTGATCTGGTCCTTGGATGCTAAAGAAAGGAGTTTGAATTTCATTCCAAGCCATTGGGATGTTTGTGGTGAGCCACCCACTTCCTTCCTCAACCTCATTTCTATGTGTCAAATTCTTAGCTATCCTTCGAATATGGTACACCCTCTTCAATTAGAGGAGTCCTGTGACAATCTCTCCCTCCCTGCACCCTCCCCCATTCTCTTACCTCTTGATAACACAATGCTGCACAGACTTTGCTGGAGTGTCTACATGCTTATTCCTCACTAGAAGACAAAATGCTCAAAAGCAGGAGCCATTTATCCCCAAACAGTGTCTTGTCCATTAAGATAAAATAAAGTATTTTAAAGAATACATTTAAGGACTTTGCTTAGAAACAATTGCGTAGACTGAAAGCTCACGTTATAACAAATCCCCCATGCTTTAGTCAATCAAAGCACTCAATAAACACCCAACGGTTAGGCCCTGAAAAATAAAGAGACAAAGATGGCCTCATCAGTTACAGCTGTTTGTTCAAATTGGGAACACCTAGAATGGCATAATACAATTAGGAACAGGACAAAACAGGAATAGAAGATTCATGTTTCAAATGTAATTTCTTCCACCAAGTTATGAAGCCATGAAATTATTTCCTCTAGCAATAGATGAAGTAACACATACATAATCAAAATTCTAACTTTTATATTATCATGGTATAAATAGTATCTAATAGTAATGGATTCAAGTTTAGAACAATTTCAAAAGTATCAAGAAAAATTATGCAAAACTGGTATTCATTTAAACGAATATAAAGAAGAACTCTTTGAAGCCTCAGGTGTACATGTACTTCATGGACAAAACTGCACCTAGTTTTATGTGCATAATTTATATATAGTCATCAAGTATCTGATTCTCATTGCTGTGATGGATATCTGGTTTGTCATAAACTTACAAATGGACAAGTCGTGAATGGAAAATAAGGCAAAATTACTTTCTTGGACTCCTAAAGTGTTTTGTAATGTAATAAAAAAAAAAGAAAAAATTAGATTGCCTAAGAAATAAAAGTAAATTTCATGAAGAACAAAGGCAGTCGCTTTACATAGGAACTTACCTTGAACAGCAGTCTACAAACAAACTAGAAGTTAAAAATGGCCTTGTGAGTTCAGGGCTGGTAAGCACTGAAATGTCTGGCCAACTCTAGTTCACATTGTGATATATAGTTCTATTGGGTACGGACTGTCAAACTGAGTTAGTGTCAATGAAAGAAAATGGGAGATGGACTTTCAGATGTTCTCATTCAGCTGAAAAGAAAAAATACAGTTCAAAGAGCTTTTTCTCGCTGAGCTTTTCAAATAACTGCTCAGTAGGAAGGACATATTGCTTGGAAGGGAGGGCTCATAGGAATACTCAGAAAACCTGATAGCTACCATCTTTTTAAAAAGTGAATCCAGGAGGTTGCTCCTGTCCTTTCACCTCAAAATGAGTAAACAAGTGCTAAAGATAATACTATCACCCTTTTCACATTGTCACTTGACTGGTGATGTGGATTTAAATACGTGATTTTAAGCAGTTTCATCCAACCAACACGGCATTAACCAATTCATGATCTCCAGCCTCTTTCAATACACAGCAGCCCACGATGGCCACAGCCTGTGGCCTTCTGCAGACATTAGGTCAGGAATAGCACCACAAGTTTCCCTTAAAGTTGAAAGCAGAGGCATTCAAGTTAATCTAGGTGGGATATTTGTAACTTTTTTTCTTCTACACATACAACCAAATCTAGACTTACTGTGGTAAAATGCAAATGTAAAATTTAGACTAAAATTTTCTGAAGTTCAACTTTCATGCAAACTATACTTGTATATATTATTGATTAACAACTCTAAGTCACCTCCCATCTGTCAAATTCAGACATTCATACAGTATGTGGCATTCAATATTTTGAGCAACCTCATTTTGCATGGTCTTCTGACCAATGACTTCCTTTTGGAACATCACCTTCTTTGTCAATAAATCAGCATCTGCGTCATTATTTGAATGATTTTCTTGTTCATTGGGTTTTATAAAGCATTTGTTCCTATACCATCGTAAAGATAGAATGGAAAATAAAAATAGAAGTACTGATGCTTATAAGAAGAAGGACAGCCACAAAAACAACAAGGACGGATAAGATTAAGCTTATCTCAGCCGGGTTCGGTGGCTCACATCTGTAATCCTGGCACTTCGAGAGGCATAGGCAGGTGGATCATTTGCGGTCAGGAGTTTGAGATCAACCTGGCCAACATAGTGAAACCTCGTCTCTACTAAAAATACAAACAAAAAATAACCGTGTGGTAGTGGCTCATGCCTGTAATTCCAGCCACTCAGGAGGATGAGGCAGAAGAATCGTTTGAGCCTGGGAGGTAGAGGTTACAGTGAGCCGAGATCATACCACTTGCAAACCCATCTGGGAGAAAGAGTGAAACCCTGTGTCATAAATATAAATATATATATAGAGAGAGTATACATATATATTATACACATTGTATTATTTATTATATTCAGTATATTTTATATATTATTTTTATATTTATGTATATATTAAACTGGTCTCCTGCCTCAATAAATCCACTCATCAGGCCTCCAGTTAGGGTCTAATTGTAAACACAGAATCAAAATGTAAGACTTGTATGGAATAATAGAAGTATGCCTTCTAAAGTTTTATCTTAAAACTTCTGGGTATAATTACAGACTTTATTTAGGTTTCTTTCCCCCCTTTTATTGGTCTGAAGTCCAGATGTGAGTTTATTCAACCTCTCGATTTCTAATACATTATTAATAAAGTCTATATTGACCTCCTCTTTTGTTTTATTCATTTTTTTCCTCTTCAACTCAGAGATGTCTTTCTGGGTGTTGATGAGAGACTACTGCTAGGAGGCCAGCTATTTACTGCTTGGAGTGAATCCCCGGTTAAATAAAAAAATAAGGTCCAAATGAATAAAAATGTTATGACTAAGAGCATATGAGTTCTTAAGATATAAAACTACTGACTATCTGTAGTGTAAGAGAAAATGTCCTTGGTTGGTTCCAAAGTGAAGGGTAATAAAATACGGAATGTAAAAGAAGCATTTGAGACTTAGGTCCAACATGAATGCACTAGTAAGACTTAATCAGATATTGAGCACAGAGTCAAATATTCACTCTCAAAATTGAGCAATTATCAAACTTGGTGAAGCTAAGCGAGTAGATAAATATCAGAAAAATTGATCTGTGTTTTTAGGATGATGGAATTCTTCAGATGGGAATATCTGAATAAACCATTCACTCAATGCTTGCTGTCAGAATTGTTCTATTAAAATCTCCAGCATAAAAACATTTTTAAAAGGCTCTCTTCTCTGCCCAACCTACATTCTGCCTCCTCCTTCTCCCACTATTCACTTTTCAAACTGGACATTGAAATAGGACCTCCGAAATCTGAACCAGAAGCAAACAAAAAGGAAACCAGTCATTCAGAGTGAAAACGTGTCAGAAGAGAAGGTCTGAGTCAAATCCAGGTGGCGATGTGCCATGAAATACTAACAGAACTCTTCATTTTCAGGAGATAGCAAGAACAGGCAGTGTTTATAATGACGCATTAACATCTGTCTGCGAATATCATCTCCATGGCACCAAAGTACACCACCCAAACAAAGGAAATTCACAGTAAAGGCAAAACTGTACCTTTTTGTTTTTAAATAGGGAATTAGTATTTGAACTGACAAAGAATCATCATATACCATTGACAGGTTCAACTAAAGTATACTATACCATAACGTGTCTTTTCATACTAGATTAGACACAATCAAAGCAGACACAACAGAAGTTTTACTATGAAAAATGTCTCACAGTCCCCCACAGTGGTGGCAGTAGAGTACAAGTGGAATAAGTACTGCCTTTGACACTATATTTACCTACATTTAATACCAGATTTATCATTCATTAGCTTTGTGTCCCTGAGCAAGTTTTAATTTCTCTCAGTTTCAGTTAAATTGAGGAGAGTAATACACTGTTCACTGTAGGAATTAAATGAGGTAGCAGACATAGACCCCTTGCAAACTACTTACCTATTAATGTCTGTGCAATAACCGTTAGCTTTCTTTCTGCTTTCCTTACAAAATCGTCTCCATTACTTTGATCTAACTTCATTATTCCACATTCACTGTGAAAGCAGTTTTTTGGGGCTATGAAAATGAAATGGCTTTATATTTTTTCAGTCACTACTCTCAGTCCATGTCACTTGAATTCCCTTTCCCATCCTTGAATGTCATCTTGGGCAGATTTTAGAACTTTCTGAATATCTTTCTGTTTAGAATTAACAAATTAGAGTTCAGTCCTGTGCATATTAAAATTCCAGTCTCATGTCTGATTCAAAGCTTTCCCTTCTGCCATCTCCGGCTATGCTTGTGAAGTAAGCGAAGAAAAGGGACATATTTTGCTCTTTCCCTATGTCCTCCATGCCGTTGACAACTTTGAGTCCTGGATAATTGTGACCAGGAGGCTGGATTGTGGGGAGAAGGGAGACATCATTGTTTGACAGGACTCAGCTGCGGGGCTTCCGGGTGGGTCGTTGTGGCCCCTCCAGCTCTCACTGACTGGCTGCCCAGCCTTCTGCGAGGCAGACCCCCGTGCTGACCCTGTCCTTGAGCACATGTGTGTGGTTTGTGGAAGGCCTTCCATGGACTCCTGGAGCACAGTTCTCTGAGATGAGAAACCTGAGTCTAGTCCAGTCTCCAGCCCCAGACCCTCATAGTCCACCCTGAGCCCACTACTAGGCTCCCCTCATGCACTGGAAACTCCCTCTGGAGGGTTCCACTTGACTCATGAGAAACACACTTTCTTGCCATGCCAGAGTTATGGGTGCCCCCTGCCTTATTCCTCTTCCCTCTCTCCAACCCGCCTTTTCCCCTGTTCAGGGAGGCATAAGGAGAAAAGCAGGAGTGTGGCCTAACCAGGCATCCAAATGCAAATCAGAACATGAGGCTTCGCTTTTTTCCATTTTTTGCAGGCAATCCCTCCATTTTTCATTCCCTCCTCATGAATCTTCACTGCTGCCAGTAAACCTGAGCATTGGGAAGGGAGCGCCTCTTCCTTAGATGAGGATGAGGGACTCAATAATCTGCACTAACACTGTAATTCCCAGAAGACTGGCGACTTTTTCTTCCCCTCCTGGGGCACCTCCTCATATAGTCTTGGAGGGGTTCCCCTTTTCATGGGGCTGACTCTGCAGGTATCTGGTTGCAATGATTCGTGGTTGTCTTTACAATGTAGGGTAGGTGATCTTGCTAGTTTTCAGGCTTGAATTCAGGCTAACAACTTTAGAGTAAAGGGAAAAATTTTCATCAGTGCTGAGTTGCAAATGGGAAATGAAAGCCCGAGAAACAATCGAATTGAATAAATGGCAAGAAGCACAAACATTAGGCATATACAGATTCTGCTTTTTCCTCTGTGATGTGGTCACAAACTTACTCCAGCTACAGCTTTGTAACTATCCTAGTCTTCACAGCTCCCACACAAGGCAGTAGAAAGACTTTGGTCTATTATTTGTGCTCTCCAGCTCTCCATCATGTTCCTTCTAGACAATGTTTGAAGTGTGAGTGCAAGGACATGTATGGGGTTGTGAGGAGGCACAGGGAATAGACCCTCGGGTCTGTTCTGTGTCCTTGAGGTCCATGCAAGTCCTGGCTCTACCTCTGATATTTCTTGGGGAGTACGTACCCTGGTTTCTTCTCTGGATGTTCTGATTAGCATCTGTGGCCGAATCAGCAGTTGATTAACGTGCAGTGCTCTGCTCATTTAGGGCCAGCCACGTCTCCCTGCAGATCCACACTTTGCTTGGCTTGTGCAAAGCTAGATACACATTCTCTGTCAGGTATCTCACCCCGATAGCCTGTGAGGCATGTAATTCTACCCTCTTAACAATGCAGGCTTCCCTGTCCTCTATGGAATTGTTTTAATAATAAGGTGTGTTTTTTCTATCAATTCCCTACACTGATAATTTTCCTTTGGACATTTCCAATAACTAAGGGGCTAAGAGAGTGATCTATTAAAGATTTAATTCCCTGAGATGGTTCAGGACCATCACTACCTCAAATGTAACTGACAGAAGAAAGAAGCCATTATTGTTTACTTTGTCATTTTGAATAGGCATTTTATTACATTATTTGTTGCTTCAACTTTTTAAAATTTTATTTTAATTTCAGTGGTGTTTGCAGTACAGGTTACATGGATAAGTTCTGAGATTTTGGTGCACCTGTCACCTAAGCAATGTACACTGTACCCAATGTGTAGTCTTTTATCCCTCACCCTCCTCCCAGCCTTCCCGCCGAGTACCCAAAGTCCACTGTAACATTCTTTTGTTTTGCATCCACATAGCTTAGCTCCCACTTATAAGTGAGAACATACAATATTTGGTTTTCCAATCCTGGGTTACTTCTCTTAGAATAATGGCCTCCAGTCCATATCCAAGTTGCTACAAAAGACATTATTTTGTTCCTCTTTATGGCTGATTGGCATTCCACAGTGTATATATACAACATTTTCTTTATCCACTCATTGGTTGATGGACATTTAGGTTGGTTCCATATCTTTGCAATTGCAAATTGTGCTGCTATAACCATGTGTGTGCATGTGTGTTTTTCATATAATGACTTATTTTCCTTTGGGTAGGTACTTAGTAGTGAGATTGCTGGATCGAATGGTAGTTTACTTTTAGTTTTTTAAGAAATCTCCAGTGGATCACGAGGTCAAGAGATTGAGACCATCCTGGCCAACATGATGAAACTCCATCTCTACTAACAATACAAAAATTAGCTGGGCGTGGTGGTGTGTGCCTGTAGTCCCAGCTACTTGGGAGGCCAAAGCAGTAGAATCACTTGAACCCGGGAGGTGGAGGTTGCAGTGAGCTGAGATCATGCCACTGCACTCCAGCCTGGTGACAGGGCGAGACCCTGTCTCAGAGAAAAGAAAAAAAAAGAAAAGGAATCTCCATACTGTTTTTCTTAGTGGTTGTACTAGTTTACTTTCACACCAGCACTGTAAAATATTCCCTTCTTCTCATCACATCCATACCAACATCGACTGTTCTTTGACTTTCTAATAATGGTCATTCTTGCAGGAGTAAGGTAGTATCACATTGGTTTTAATTTGCATTTCCCTGATAATTAGTGAGATTGAGCATTTTCTTTATATGTTTGTTGGCTGTTTATGTATCTTCTTTGAGAATTGTTTATTCATGTCCTTTGACCACTTTTTGATGGAATTTTTTTTTTTTTCTTGCTGATTTGTTTGAGTTTCCTGTAGATTCTGGATATTAGTTCTGTGTCAGATGCATAGTTTGCAAATATTTTCTCTCACTTTAGTGGTTGTATGTTTACTCTTCTGATTATTTATTTTGTTGTGTAGATGTTGTTTCAATTTAATATGAACAAAAATCTTACTACAATATGACAGTATTGCCCTCATTAAAATAGAGAAATGATTTTTTAAAGTTTTCAATATCTTTAAAGCTGGCAATTGTGTTAGCATTGTCTTGAGAGGTGTCTCTAATAGGTATATATTATGGAAATCTACTATACAGAGAATAAAAATAATACCTAAAAATAATCCCAATCACTACAGTAACTAAAAATCCCACCATAATACACAAAAGTTTATTCCTTTTTAGATTTTACAAATACATGGCCTGTACTTTGATAGTTGAAAAAAAATTTACATTTAACATCTAGGAACTTATGCAGTTGAGTTCAAGTTTTTTTTTTTAAGAAATTATATTAATATCATAAAAATCAACTTATAATAAAACTAGTGCCATTATTCTCCTAGCCCCTTTAATTCATATTATAGTATAAACTATATAGTGTATAATTTTTTAAAAACCTCAGAATCAATACTCCAGAGTTGCAGGTGGGGTAGATTTTTAAAGTATTTTTGTCCCAAACTATCTTTGAAAATGTGACTATGTTTATTTAACTGGCTAATTTTAGTGTTACTAAAATTTTCCAGGTTTGGGATAGTTATGCTACTTTAAAAAAATGAAAGCATCAGTTACTGATGTGTGAAATGATCTTATAGGTCAAGACAATCACATAAAAATGTTTCAGAAACTCCAGATTGTCTGAATTTTCAGAGGAGTAAAATAATTTGGCCTTTAGTTTAGATTTTTTTTAATGCGTGTACTAACTACAGCTTTCCTTCAATGTGTGATGCATACTTATTGCTTGTTTTAGAGACCAAAATTCACCGCTTCCAAACGGTGATTATTAGCTTAGCTGCAAAGAAAGACAGGATTCATTCAAACAAAGAGTCTTTGGCAAGGTCTGTAATAGCAAAGTGAAGTGTAGAAGAGAGGCAATCAGCAACAATGACTTAATACTCACTTTCCACAAACCTTTCTAGCATGTCCCATGGATAACTTTAAAGAGAGCAACAGTCTCTGCCTTCACGGTATTGAAAATTAAATAGGAAACCTAAATAAAAGCATCAATACACGCGAAGAAAATGCCAGCAATTTGGAAACATGGACAAAGGCAGCCAACACAGCCTTTATTTGTAGCACACATGAATTTTTTTTTTTTTTTTTTTTAGAGAGAATCTTGCTATGTTGCCCAGGCTGGAATGTAGTGGCATGATCTCTACTCACTGCAACCTCTGCTTCCTGGGTTCTAGCGATTCTTCTGCCTCAGTCTCTTGAGTAGCTGGGATTACAGGCACCTGCCACCATGCCCAGATAATTTTTGTATTTTTAGCAGAGACAGGGTTATGCCATGTTGGTCAGGCTGGTCTCGAACTCCTGACCTCAGGTGGTCAGCCTGCTTCGGCCTCTCAAGGTGCTGGGATTACAGGCGTGAGCCACTGCACTCAGCCAGCATGCATGCTTTCAAAGATAAGAATATTGCTCTAATTCTTTCTTTACCTGTTTGGAAGAGACAGAGTCTAATAAACAAGAATGTAGTACAGAAAAAAATCATAGGATTCATCTGTTATAATACAAAGGAATAAGGAGAGGTTTTCCACATTAGAAGAATCAACAGTTTCATACATAACTTTGTACATGGGACATGTACTATTCTAAAGAGCTCACTGGGAAAATCCAATTCTGTGATCACAAATGTTCAGGTACCAGTGTCCTGGTAAATTATATTTATCTATCCTTTCCTAAAATAGAATCTTGCCACAGAATTGCTTTATGGCATTAAGAAAAAAATACAGTGGCTCAAAGACCAGAGTTGCCCCTATCCAACCTGGTTGTTTTTAGATATTGTCACCAGTAATTTCCTAGAGTCATCCAATAGAGCTCTAGCAGGTTATTTAAATAAATGCATAGTCATTGTATCATTTTTGTCAATAATATTCAATATTAACTCCTATAAACACTCTTTCTATTAATCATTTTATCTTTTCTTCAATAAATTCACTATGTTATTTATGGTACTTTATCAGTTGGTGAATTAATTAAGTTCCTTCTGAATTAATCAGGTTTCTTCTGTAACCCGATTTTTCCAGGGATTACATAAGGTAATGTTCATGGGTTATAAAAATAATTCTTTCTCCACACTCCTATGTTAGTGGAGGATCTGCCACTGGGCTCATCTCAATTGGGCTTGCCTAGGCTTTCAGCCCTAGCATGGATCACAGGCCTCAAAAAGGGTTTACATTTCAGCACCCAGGCTGAGAAAACAATAATTCCCTGAGACTTGCTCCTCTTGTGGCAAAGGGCAGATATCCCAGGAGCACTGCGGGTAATTTTGTGTGTCTCTCAAGGCATCAGTTTGGTACAAGCACATAATCATTTCTGGTCACTATTTCGTTAGCCAAAGGAGTTATCACTTGACCAAGCCCAAAGTCAATGGGGTGAGGAAATAGACTCCACCCACAGGGAAGCTATGGAAGATAGGGGAGAGAAGGGAAAATTAGGAACTCATAATACAGTCTACCCCAGGTATGTAAGTAAAGAGAGGGAGAATAAAACCTAGTGTCTCGTAATAACTTATAAACACTCTGCTAGGAAAATCATGATGTCAGGATGTGGCAGTTTACACTGGTTAATAAGGATGACTCAGGCTCATCTGATGCAGGCCAGGGAAGCCCCTGACTGTTCAGTTACTTCTTTCAGGCACTGATAGGGATGCTTCCATGGCTCGGTTACATAGCACAGCCTCTTGGCCTTCATTTGGTTTAGTATTCCGGCAATGATTTACCAAACAGCAGCTTTTCTTCTGGGTTTAGCTCCGGCTCTCCCTCACATATTCACTCTTACTGAACCCTTTATTTTTACTCACTCAGCCTGGGTCAGGTGCTCCCAATAGCCAAGCCCTCACCATAAGCATCTGGCACCGAGAACCCGACAACCATGACTACAGAGTGTTTCCTGACTTGAAATTACCAGTTTCCTATGGAGGATAGTATCTATTCTCAAAATAGGAAAGTCGTAAGTCAGCAAAATGCTATGAATCTAGACTACTTAACCAATATACTAAAAATACACAATCTGATTTTATATACTACATTTTTATTTAAAACAAAGGTTGAGTATAAGCTGTTGGGTTTCCTAAATACCACATAAGCCACGAAATATAGTAGAAAAAAGATAGTTTGTGCTTTTATCGTGGCCTCTGTCATTAAGATCTACAGTTACTTTTCACATGACATGCATCCCTGTATTTGATACCTTGGCAACCTCACTCAAATTATGGCAAATATGAACTTTAAGGGTTTTTTATAGTCCTATTCAACTGATATTAAGTATTTGAGACATTATGAAATTATCTTTTTTTTTTTTTTTTTTCTGAGACAGAGTTGTGTTCTTGTCACTCAGGCTGGAGTACAATGGCACGATCTCGGCTCACCACAACCCTCACCTCCCGGGTTCAAGTGATTCTCCAGCATCAGCCTCCTGAGTAGCTGGAATTATAGGCATTCGCCACCATGTTCAGCTAGTTTTCATATATTTAGTAGAGACAGGGTTTCGCCATGTTGACCAGGCTGGTCTCAAACTTCTTGAAATTATCTTTTAAAATTAAACACATACATATATCTTATTCATAAAGAATCCCAGTACCATATACATACAACTCTTCTAATTTGAAAGTACAGCAATTCCATAAAATTGTAGCCAATAAATTTAAATAATGGCAGGATCTGATTTAAAGAACATCAGTTAAAGTTGTACTTTTTAATTTAGTCTCGAATCTTTTTCAGATTAGCGTCTCAAAGAAGTCTTATTCTCATGACTGTATTTTCCTATAAATTGTTCATTGAATCAAAGGCCAGTCATTTCAGAGAACACCTAGTGATCTTGTACTATGTATTAGGAACCGAGTACTCAGAACGTAAAGGTCAGCAGTACAGACCGCTTCGGTCATCGTGGACAACAGAGTTTACAGATATTGTCTGCCAGTGATATCGACAGAAAGAGCAAACCAAATTAAAAAGAAAGGCTGGGTGCAGTGGCTCACGCTTGTAATCCCAGCACTTTGGGAGGCTAAGATGGGTGGATTACTTGAGCCCGGGAGCTGGACACCAGCCTGGGCAACATGGCAAAACCCAAGCTCTACAAGAAATACAAAAATTAGCTGAGGATGGTGGCACATGCCTATAGTCCTGGCAACCCAGGAGGCTGAGGTGGGAGGATAACCTGCATCCAGGGAGGTGGAGGCTGCAGTGAGCCTTAATCACACCGCTGCTCTCCACGCTGGGTGATAGACTTAGACCCTGTCTCGAAAAAGAAAAGAAAATATATTTCTAGATAAAGTGTTATGGAGAATATAAACCGGGAAACAGGATAGAAAATGATGCGCTGGATGTGCTCCACTTGAAATAGGGAGATCAAGGAAGACACCTGAGTGAAATCTAAAGGAAAAATAAAAGAAGAAGCCAGCAATGTGGGATACTGCAAAAAGAGATTTCTAGGCTCTGCAGAAAAGAGGAAATAGGCTGTCAAGTGTGAATGAGCCTGTGGTGTTCAAGAGACATGGGGAAAAAAGGCTCTTGCCTGACACCCACTGAGCAAGGGTGAGCGTGGTGCTTGGGGGTTCAGGGGAGTGGGAAGGGGCTGGGTCTCTGAGGGAGTTTTGACATAGATGATGGTGACTTCCAGAGAAGCTGTGTGCCCATGAAGAAATAGCAAATACTGCACTGCTAAAAATCACTCCCCAACCGTTCAGTAACCGTGCATACCAGAAGTAAAGCACCCTTTGGTTCTTATTTTTAGAAGCTGTAAAAAATGGAAATCTTTACAGTCATAGTGCCAATATCGATTTTAATAGATTTATTTAATCAAAAATCTCAAGATCTAACATATTGACTGAAAACTAACATATATTAAGCCTCTTTACTTGATGTTAATCATACATGGAACTTGTTTTGTCCTTTGTCCTAAAACTATAATATGCATACCTTTGTGGCTGGACAAAGTGGTTTCCTAGCAACAAAATGATAAGCGCTTTCTTTGCAAGAAACTAATCACCTTAATATAGATGGAAGTAAAAACGCTGGCACTCCATTAGAAACAAAAATTCTTTCACAAGATAGCTGATGGAATTTATGTATTCACCCATTCAACACATATTTATTAAACGCCTACTAAACACCACACACAATGATGACCATTGAGGACTAAAGGTTAGTGCCTAGCATGATGTAGGGGTTCCATGTTTAACAGATTATTTGTTGAATTAGTATATAATCCTAATTAATACATTATTGTACAAATGGCTCTCTAGTTTCGAATGAAAATATATTGAAAAGAGTATAACGGGGCCGGGCGCGGCGGATCACGAGGTCAGGAGATCGAGACCATCCTGGCTAACACGGTGAAACCCCGTCTCTACTAAAAATACAAAAAAACTAGCCGGGCGAAGTGGTGGGCGCCTGTAGTCCCAGCTACTTGGGAGGCTGAGGCAGGAGAATGGCATAAACCCGGGAGGCGGAGCTTGCAGTGAGCTGAGATCCGGCCACTGCACTCCAGCAGCCTGGGCGACAGAGCGAGACTGCGCCTCAAAAAAAAAAAAAAAAAAAAAAAGAGTATAACGGTCTGTATTAGGGTTCTCCAGAGAAACAGGACCAATAAGATATACACATGTATATATAGAGGGAGATTAAAAGGAATTTCCTCATGGAATGATGAAGATCTGCAGGGCAGGTCGGCAAGCTGGAGGCCCAGGTGAGCTGATGGTTTAGTTCCAGTCTCAGACAGAAGGCCTGAGAACCAGGAGAGTCTACGGTAAAGCTCTAGTCCAAAGGCCATCTGACTAGAGACCCAGAAAGAACTGATCAGTTGGAGGGCGAAAGCAGGAAGAAAGCCTGTGTCCCAGTTAGAAGGCAATCAGAGGGGAGGACTTCGCTCTCACTCAGGGAAGGTTAGCCTTTTGTCAGAGTCAACAGATGAGTCTGCCCATATCATCAGGGCTATCACCTTGAATTCAAATGTCCCACTCAAAACCACCCTCACAGAAACGCCTAGAATAATGTGTAATCAACTCTCTAATCATCCGATGACCCGGTCAAGTTGACACATAAACTACCCATCACAGTGTCCTATTTCTTAGGCTGATGAAATAATACAGATGAGTGATAATGATGACAGTAGAAAGGAAAGATCTGCAAAGAATGAAAAGATATTAAGGAGGTAAAGAGAAATGGAGAGAGTGGTATTGTAGAGTACGCATATTCTATTTATCCAGATAATCTGTTTATTTGAAGTTTGAGAAGGGATATGTATGAGAAAGACTGTAGTTGCAAAGTTAAATCATCCCTCCCTCCAAAGCACTCCCACTGTGTGTGGTGTTGCCAGGGGAGAGTATGGATTTGTTTGCATGATTCTGGCTTTATATGTGAATGGATTTGTTTGACTATGGAATTGGAGCGAGAATGATGAGAAAAAGTAGGTTAAAGGAAGCTAGAAGATTTCTAGCCAAAACCAGTAAGAACCCTTCTCTTGTTTGCTGCGGCTTCTTGGAGACAGTGCTGCACTTTCAAGGCAGCTCACAAACACACGGTTGTGAGCAAAATATTAATAACAACCTTGAAAAATCATGCAGTTAACTCTTCTGCTTTCAAGAACATACTTAAGTCCTTTTAGAAATAAGATTCTTTTTTTATTTTTCTCTTTCTTCAGAAAGGAACATTCCTCCTGCTAATTCATTATCAGAAATATTCGATTGCCTCTAAAGTATTGTCACACAAAACATTAGTGCTTAATAAAAAGTCTCTTAAAGTAACTAGGTGCTCCAATAATGCAATTATTATTGCTACTGTTAATGCAGTTGAATGGTTCTTTGCTCTACCTTCAAAAGACATCAGTTGTGTGATTGGACTTGCTAATTGTCCTCCTCAGACCTCAGTTCTTTCAATTGTAAAATTAAAGTTTGGATAAGAAGATAATTATGGAGCCTTCTAGTTTTAATTTTGTACCCATGATTTTGACAGCTTTAATAGTAGATTTTTTTTTCCTCCACTTAGGCGATGCTCTTCGTCTTAAAAGGTACCATGCTGCCCTCATGTGGTCAGACTGGAAATAACACACAAATAACGACTAAAACTGGTAAATGCATTTTTAAATTTCGTTTTAATGAATGATGAATGAAATCCTATATTTGAGCTTAAATTTCACAAACAGCCAATACTCAAATCAATTTGAATCATCTGTTTACAAAAGTGACAAGCATTAACTCACTCATAGTGATGTAAGATTTTGATGTAGAAATACTATTACAAATATGAATACCAATAGTGGTTAATTTTAATGCGCACTAGCATGTGCTAGGAACCACAAGCATTTTACATATCTCATCTCATTTGATTTTTCTAAGATAGGTTTTTTTAATCTATTATTTGTCAGATGAAGAAATTAAACTACTTTGGGGGAATGGGCCAAGACATCACAATAAATAAAATGGTAAGGCCATCATCAGACTCAAGTTGTGTGACTCCATAGCCCAAACTCTTTCATCACTAGCTTTCCACTCAATCATTTCATATTTATAAGAGCTCATTCTCTAACAGGAACACGTTCCTGTTTCCAGGACACATTCACAAGGAAGTGCACATAGAAAGCTTGAAATGTAGTGAGGTAACATGTGAAAATTATATTAACAGAACGTCTGATATAGAATTAGGAGCTCACAGAATGTTCACTTATTTTTTAATTATGTACAATACTCTTTCGTTTAATGATTAATATTCACCACGTTAGTCAGGCTGGTCTCAAACTCCTGACCTCGGGTGATCCACCCGCCGCGGCCTCCCAAAGTGCTAGGATTACAGGCATGAGCCACTGCACTCAGCCCTATATTCACTCTTAATTATGGCATGAATAAAGAGATAAAACATGTTGCCATAACAAATGAGTACCAGTTTTCTAAGCAGTTCTAACTTTATCACTTATGAGTGTGAATAGATCTATTTGAAGTTTGTAATTCAGGAAAATGTTTCCAGGTTTATAACTTTATGTATGACTTACTGGGATGGATGAACAATGACTGTGTTTTAAATTCCATAAAGGAAAATAAATGGAGTAAGTCAAGTTTTAAAAGTGAGAGGGGCTTATCCACTCAACAAGGCACCCAAAAATATCAGAAGGAGGTGGACAGTAGGAGGAGGGATACTGTGTAAACCCCTGGTTCTCCAAGGGCCAGCTGTGTGATTTTAGGAGCATGTTCATCTTATTAGGAAACTTCTCATCTGCAAATTAAAGAGGCGGGCTATAGGATTTGGACATGCTCTGCTAGCCTCCACATTCCATTTATTTAGTAATCCTAAAAGTCTTAGGTTCTGAGCCACGTTCTTTCCTTGCGCCACTTTGTTGAATTATACCACAGTCACTCCCTGGCTGTGTGGATTAAGCTTCAGAAAGCCCCCATGGGAGGAGGACTTGTGCTTGGTTGGCTTTGTTTAACTTGCTTTCCTATTACTTAACCACCTCGGTAAGACTTGAAGTTAATGGTCTTATCTCTGCCCATTATAACCGAATGCCAGAGCACGTGCCATTAGAGCCTCTTCTTAAAGCACTGTGCAGATACAGGAAGCTAGCAATTCCACCCCAGTTACTATTCTCTTTCCCCAAATTCCATGGCAGAAATCATACTTCCCTCTCTGCCATCCACGTTACCTCTCTTTTCTGTTCCAAATCCCCAAACCTTACTTCCCAAAACATCTCTAACCTTAGAAACATAACCTTAAACAAAAATTGTCTGAGTTTCCTGGATCAGCGAGAATATCTAAAAAGAAATTATGGCTAGGGATGAATTACTGTATTTATAAAACCTAAATAAGTAAAGTCATTAGAAAAGTACCATATTTCTCCAGTATTAATGACAGCGATCTCTAATATGATATAATTATTAATGCAATATTAGCAAAGAAAATCTTTAAGAAGCAGAACAGACAGGGAAGGGCTATGATCCTCAAATATAAAATTATTTTTGTCCAAGGACCTATCAATGAAGAGAGTAAAGTCTAATAATGTTGATCCTAAATCTTACCCCAAAAGGAAACTTTATCGCCAATTACAGCTGCCATTATGAATGAACGCCTATGATGCAAGCATTCTGTATTCATTGTCTCTGACCTTCAGAACACCAACAGGGCTAGAAATTATCATTTCCAGTTTACAGGTAATGAAATAGAAGCTCAAGAAGGATAACTAACATTCCGAAGTTCACAAAAGCCAGTAAACAAACAAGCAGAAGAACCCATGTTAATTGGAATTCAATAATGTGTTGTATCTGCTATATTATGTCATTTGACATTACCTGGGGTCTTAGCCTGAAGATTACCTTAGAAACTATGAGGTGGCCCACTATGATATTTAATATGATGATCAAATAAAAATCATTTAAACCAAATAGTTCTTCAAAGCAATGAAACATACTTTGTCTTTTTTTTTTTTTTGACAAGGTCTCACTCTGTTGCCCAGGCTGGAGTGCAGGGGTGCAGTCTTGGCTTGCTGCAGCCTTGATCTCCTGCACTCAAGAGTTCCTTCCACCTCAGCCACCTGAGTAGCTGGGACTAGAGGTTTGCACCACTATGCCCGAAATAAAATTTTTCTAGAGCTAACTGCTTCTGTGGCTCTTTCGCATATGCTGCCTGAGCTACAGGGTTTTCTGTAATTGTTAGTTGGAAGGCAGGATTTACAATTAAGATGGGTCACCTTCTTTTATGTGAATTCCATCTAAAGTCAGTTTTGTCTATGCGTATGTCTTCCCTGTGAGTCTTGCTTTCTCTTGCATCCCTCCTTTGGGATAATGTGATTTTTGCTCAGGCAACAGAAGTCAAAAGGTGTGTAATTCTTGCAGGCTCCATCTAACTTGAGGGAAATGGAGGGCTGTTAAAGCAGAATGGAGCATTAGTATTAATGACATGCATTAGTGTTAATGACACATTAAAGATACCGGAGTTGCTTTCTTAGATCATGAAAATGACAAATTTTGGCTCTTTAAAATTTTTACATGACTAGGAAAGGGAGTTTTGGAGCCTGCAAAATAGTAGTCATGTCAAAAGTGTTGTTTTTGCCTACTGATCCCAGATTTTTCAGAAGTACTTAAGACTGTGGAATAGTCTAAGTCTATGAGGGGAGAAGTGATGCGATTGTGCTCTGAGTAGTTAATAATGGTTCTAAGATAAACCCATTAGCGCTGTCTCCACAGTGTGTAATGGGACTGAGCTAAAGCATGTGTCGGCTCACATTTATTCAAATGTCAGCAGAAGAGAAATGAATTGAGGTTTCCATAGAAACTGCTCTTGAGTTCAGGTGTTTCTCGGGGCTTTTTGTTCCATTAACTGTTTGGAGAAAGAGGTATACGTTATGGCTTTTCATTTACTTTGTCGTTAGAAGTTGGCTGGTGGAGTTACCATGTCCTCCTTTGTTTTATGGCATTTTTGCAAACCCCTCTTACAGCCTTTCCCCTCCAGCTGAGAAACAGGAATGAGCAATTTCTACTACCTGACAAATCCTGCCCCTTAGCAGTGTCTGTTCAGACAGCATTTCTTCAATTTCAGTCAGAAAGGAAGTTTGAACATCTCTTACTTAGAAATTTATGTAATTCATTTTCTTATTCAAGATTTACATTATCCCTATGGAATGTCACCATTATAAGAAGTTAAGAACAAAGCAATGACTATGAACTTAATTAACAACCACAATAAAAAGAGGATTTCTTGGCATTAGTAAAATATTCAGGTGTAAAATCTAAGATTAAAGATAATCAACCTTTTCAACTCACACACAAGCCAAATAGCTTCCTGGAGAAATAATGTCCCTTCCCATGATATAGGAAAAAAATTAAAAAGGGAGAAAAAAAACCTGAACAACTCAACTCAGAGGGACTACAATGACTCATGTCTATTACCGAATGTCACGCTTGCCTGTAAATTAAACTAGAACATAAAAAGCTCACAGTGTACTACCAAAGGTACGTTAATAAAGAAAAGCCAATATAAAATAGAAATAGTAATGACAAATAGCAAGATAGGCCTTGGAGTTCCCTAGAGCAGGCTGGTGTAGAAGAAAACCCAAGCATGAGCTCTGAAGTCTGACAGCTCAATTTACATCTCACCATGGCCACTTACTACTTAGGATCTTGAATAAGACCCTAATCGCTATACATGTCAGTTCCCTCATGTGTAAAGTGAGAACAATAATTTCTACCTTGCTGGGTTGTTGTAAGGATTAGCAGTAATAGACACGGTTCCTTCTTATCAGTGTATTAAATATCTGAAATCCTGCAATCACGAGGTTGCGGGGATGCAAAATTCTTCATATCGTGAAAAACTCACTAAATACCTAATCTCTTATACAATTGGTATTCATTCCAGAAAACTGGCATTTTTCTCAGTTTATGTCTCAAATTATTTAATAATCTCTAGCTGATTATATGAGGTTTCCAATATCTCATGCACTTAGTACTTAACTTTTCTCCACCTTACTTTTCTCGTCTATAAAACAGAAATGATGATAATACTACCTTCTGCAAGGAGGAATTAAGGTTAATATTTGCAAAATGCTTAGTACAGTGGTAAATCATAACAAATACATGAATGTGTTGTGTATCAAGTAAAAATAAAAACAAGGCTGGGTGCAGTGGCTCACACCTATAATCCTAGCACTTTGGGAGGCTGAGGCAGGCAGATCACCTGAGGTCAGTTGTTTGATAGCAGCCTTGCCAACATGGTGAAAACTCGTTTCTGCTAAAAATACAAAAAATTCGCCAGGCGTGGTGGCACCTGCCTGTAATCCCAGCTACCCGGGAGGCTGAGGCTGCAATGAGCCGAGATGGCGCCACTGCACTCCAGCCTGAGCGAGAGATACTCTATCTCAAAAAAAAAAAAAAAAAGGTAAAAAAAGAAACAAAGAAACAAAATAACTTTATAGCAAAGTCACTGAAACATGAAGTAGCACGATTAAAAGTAGAAGAAAACCCAGAAGGTACATAACGGGATAAAAACAACAGCAAATATTGATATGTGTATCATAAAGGTTGAGAGGCATTTGTGAAAATGGTTAGTCCTGGAGTATTTTCACACTTAAAGAAATGACTGCGTTTGTTACTGAGCTTATAATGCCCAGCATGAGGTTGTGGTAGTGGGCCTCCAAGATGGCACCTGATGACCCCACCCTATGTCAGCTCCACCTCTCACATCTTACCAAACTGGCTCTGTGTAACCAATGGCAGAAGAGATGATATGTTTCAAGATAAGGTATAAAAAGACACTGCTACTCCCACCTCAGTCATTCCCTGGTCCGCTGTCTCAATTTCTCCAGTCACTTGTTCTGCAGCAACAAAGAGCAATCTGGAAAAGCCCAGCCTTCTGATAAGATCCTGAGAATTTTGTCCAAAGGCCTAAGAGGAACCGAGGACTCCCGCTAACAGTCACATGAGCTTGAAATTGAATCCTTTAACCCTGGGAAACCTTCAGAGAATTGCAGCCATATGCAACAGCTTGTCTGCGACCTCCTGAGACACTTTGAGCTAGAACCACCCAGATAAGCTGGTCCTGCTAGGTCCACAAAAACTGTATAAGAAAAATTCATATTTTTACAATGCTAAGTTCGAGGGTTATATTTTATGTGGTAATAGATATCTAATACAGAGTTGAAGGAGGTTCCATGTGCTATTCTGCAAATTTGACGAAAAAAGTACATCTCCACATATACATGTAATTTGTAGTGTTTATTCTAAGAATTAGCAGATACTTGCCACCTTCACTTTTCAAGACACTTTTCAAAACCTTTGTTTTACTACTTAATAGATGATTCTGATCTCCCTTTTAACTGACCCAAAATTCTTTACAATCTGTGTGCTTCTTATTTATCTCATATTCTACTCTCCTCCTATCCTCTTTTTTTTCCTTTACTCGATCCATGCTGACTTCTTTTACGTTTCTGGAACATGCCAAGCAAACTTCCATCTCAAGGCCTTAGTGTTGACAATTCTCTCTATCTTAGCTTCTCTTTCCCTGGATATCTGAATATCCATGTGGGTCACTTTCTTCTCCTTCAAATCTTTGCTCAAAAGTCTCCTCATCAGTGAGGACAGTATTAAACAGCTTATTTAAAATAGCAATACCACCCCTCAAACTCATGACTGTCCTTATCTGGATTTATTGTCCTTTAACACATGTACAGGTTGAGCATCTCTAATCCAAACACCCAAAATGCTCCAAAATCTATAGCTTATTGAGTATTGACATGACCTCACACCTAGAAAATTTCACACCTGGCCGGGCGCGGTGGCTCAAGCCTGTAATCCCAGCACTTTGAGAGGCTGAGACGGGCAGATCACGAGGTCAGGAGATCCAGACCATCCTGGCTAACCTGGTGAAACCCCGTCTCTACTAAAAAATACAAAAAACTAGCCGGGCGAGGTGGCGGGCACCTGTAGTCCCAGCTACTCCGGAGGCTGAGGCAGGAGAATGGTGTAAACCCGGGAGGCGAAGCTTGCAGTGAGCTGAGATCCGGCCACTGCACTCCAGCCCAGGCGGCAGAGGGAGACTCCGTCTCAAAAAAAAAAAAAAGAAAAAGAAAAAAAAAGAAAATTTCACACCTGACTTCTTGTGGTGGTTCATAGTCAAAACGCATTCAAAACTTTGTTTTATGTATAAAATTATCTAAAATAGTAAAATTACCTTCAGGATATGTGCATAAGTGTATATGAAACACAAATGAATTTTGTATTTAGACTTGGGTCTCATCGCCAAGAGATTTCATTATGTATATGCAAATATTCCAAAATCTGGAGGAAAAAAATCTGAAATCTGAAACACTTCCAGTCCCAGGTATTGTGGATAAGGGATCCTCAACCTGTAGTAATTTTATTGCGTCTCTCCCCTCACTGAAATACCAGCTCCAGGAGGGTGGGGCTTTTCATCTTTTTAGTCACTTATGCACTTTATGTTTCCTGATGCCCTAGAACAATGCCTGACACTTAGGAAGTACTCCATAAATATTTGTTGATGTAAATCAATTGAAATACCAGCCCCATAAGGATGGGGATTTTCATCTCTTTAGTCACTTATGCACTTACTTGATAAATCCTCATTACCTAGAACAATGCCTGACACTTAGCAGGTACTCAATAAATACTTGATGCGAGCTCATGAAGTAAGTTTAGTTCAAGTGGTTTTTTACAATAGCAATTATCCTACAGTAAGGATGACTGCCTGTATTTCAATTTCCTGACTCAGTAGGTTGTCAATAAACGGGGACTATGATCTGAAAGCAAACCTCAGTTTAAAAAGAAAAGCATGTGCTTGTATGAATTACAAGAAAGGGCTAAGTGCAAAAGAACTGCTGAGGTTAACATGAACATTGTTCTGTGAACTTATGGTTTAAATAAAATCTTTATCACCACACTTTCCAAGAGCAATATATCATACCATGAATGTACATAAAAAACTCTGGTGTCTTTCCTCTTAATACCCAGAACATTATTTTTATTTTATTTTTATTTTTATTACCAATTTTGCATCAGAGACTATTGTAACTCACTGCACCTAGGTAAAAACTAAAGACATAAATCTGATGTTAGTTCTAAAATTCCACAAGGGTAATGATATGAATTTCAGAGACATGGAAGCCTTGTTCAGAATAGATTATAACAGAAAGGCTCAGCAGAGTCAGGTTCGTGAGTGTGCGACCTGTTCAGAAGTGGGTGCTTAGAAGGATCATGGCTTGGGTTAATGCTCTGCTGTTACCGTCTTGAAATCCTTAACAATTTATAAACAAGTGAACTTCATTTTCAGTTTACATGGGGCCCTGCAAATTATGTACCTGGCTCTATCTTCCTTTGTAAATGGAGAAACAGACTCCAAGAGTTTTGAAACTGCCATAATAGATCCAAAAATTGTGTACGCTTTTCACAACTGTACAATTTTGTTACGTATTTATAAACATCTGCTGAATGGATGACTATGTATTGGCCCCCCTCACTTCAGAACCAGGTCTTGAACTTAGGGATTGTGGCAAGAAGGTTCCAGTGGCTCACAGGGCAGGCCAGGTGGCTCACACTTGTGATCCCAACACTTTGGAAGGCCAAGGCGGGCGGATCACTAGACGCCGGGAGTTCGAGACCCGCCCGGGCAATACAGCAAGATCCTATCTGTACTAAAAATACAAAAATAGCCTGGCGTGGTGGCATGTGTCTGTAGTCCCAGCTACTCTGGAGGCTGAGGCAGGAGGATCACTTGAACCTGGGAGGTCGAGGCTGCAGTGAGCCCTGATCTCAACACACAAAGAATGACTCTCGGGCTTCTTTTTTTTCTAATGGATGGAGGTAAAACCTCGGAAGCACATAGTCAAGTGCCTGATTCTTCCAAAAACAAAGCAAAAACAAAAAACTAGCCTCAATGAGGAGGTCCATAGCCTCCAGCTGACCGGATTTTCAGTCACAGTGCACTGGGGACCTAAAAAAGGGACAATCTCAGCACCATGCCCTCCAGCGGGTTCCTTCCGCCCCTAGAGCCCAGGATGGGAGGAGCCGAGGAACCGAAAGAGAAAACAGGCCGCGCAGGCCGCGGAGGAGCCGGGCGCCGCAATGGAGCTCCGGGCGCTGCCGTGGCTGCTGTGGCTTCTGTGCCGGGGCGGCGGCGATGCGGACTCCCGCGCCCCCTTCACCCCGACCTGGCAGCGGAGCCGCGAGCATGAGGCCGCCGCCTTCCGGGTACCGAGCGCGCGCCTCCCCGGGTCTGTCCCTGCTCCCTCACTTCCTGTCCCGGGTCTGGGCTGCGGAAGAGGGCCCCCGAGAGGCGACCCTGCTAGTGGGCACCCGTGGCTCTGCGATGCGTCTGGGGCACTGAGCTGCGGGTGCAAAAGCCAGCCTTCTCTCTCCCCTCCCCTTGTGCCATGGTGTCGCTCCCCGATGCTTTTGCTCACCAAACGATTTGATTTTCCAGAAAAGATTTGCCGCTATGAATTTTTGGGACGCACCCTAAGTGTTCTTGGTGGGAAGAAGCACCCCTTTTAGCAATCCCCTCGATCGTTACCACTGGCTTCCAAAGCTCTTGTATTTCTCATTTATGAGAACCAGAAACAGGGAGCAGCCTGTTGGTGGAAGGAACCTGTCGTTTTTTTCTTCCCGAGGAGGGCGCTAGTGATCAGAAGTTAGAGACAAAGAGCCTGCCTTTAGGCAGGTTAAAGAATCCTGATGGTTAATGATTCTCCTTAAACTAACGCACCACCTTAAAAGTTCTTCCTGCCTTGTTGGAGACTGAGTTGGAGAAAAGAGAAACGTTTAGTTTCCTTTTATTATTATTATGAAAAACCTTTTATAATAAATGCGTAGATTTGAGTCTAGCATAAAAACTCTGGAAGGGACCAGTTAGCTGAGCACAAATAATGATTTTCCTGAAAGCAAGGAGACTGCAAGAGATGCCGCTTTCGTGCTTACCTCACTATGTTCTAGGTATCTGATACTATTTAACACATTTTTAAATTCGTGAAAGATGCCATTATCGTGATTTAATTTATTAGAAAAGAACATTCTTTCTGAATCAAACGTAAGTCTGAGTTCAGTAATATTGCTCAAGGGAGTGTATCTGTTTTCCTGGTGTTTGTTTGGAATTTCTCACATGATTTCATAGCTAAGCTCTTTTCTCCCCTCTCTCCTGGAAAGGCTCAATGCTTCGGAAGGCCAGCCTTCCCTGATTCCGTCCACTCTTAAGTTTTGTCCAAACCGAGATGTGTACCGTTATCTCCACTTTATTATTCTTGAGTTCAGTTCTGGTTTTCAAAACCAGAAGTCCTCTTACTCTTTCAAAAACAAAATTCTGGCCTGTATTCTACCCTTATTCTGAACTTAGGTTCGTTTTCCTGGTAAATCAAACCCATGAGGGGAAAAGTCAGTCTCACCTTTACTGATAACATATTCATTGGCTAAATAAATAAACACACTGTCAGGCTCCTAAAAATTAATATTTCAGGACAAAGCTCAAAGGGCTAGACTTATAAATATATTTTAATGGTTATTTAGATTTTAGATAATTTATAAATATATATTTATATAATTTATGTAGTGACTCATACTGGTCCTGTGAAGAGGCTATACCCAGATGAACGTCTAGAAAATGTAACTTTTCTCAAGAGAAATACAAAGATCCAGGCTGAAAGATGGAAAGTTGGAAGTGGAGGAGGACGGAATTATGAAGACTCTTAGTACATTTTAAAAATCTTGGGTTAAGAAATACCGAAAAAGTTTTCAAAGCAATTGCTGCCTGTAGGAATTTTCTTCATGAGATGGATACGCAGAAAGGAGAACAGTGAGGCTTCAAAGCACAGTTACTGGAAACTGAACACCTCTTGGTGCTTAGTTGGACTTTATTCAAGAATGCTTTAAAACCGATTTTCTACCTTAGCGGTCGCCAATCTTTTTGGTACTAGGGTCCGATTTCACAGAAGACAGTATTTCCATGGACGGTGGGCGTGGAGGAGGGAAGTGGGGGGATGGATGGTTTTGGGATGAAACTCTTTCATCTCAGATCATCAGACATTAGTTAGATTAGTTAGCTGGGGATTGCTGTTTGGACTTGGGATAGAGAGCTGGACACACGGAAAGGTGGAAGGGGCCCTGCCTCCTTGGTAACCATGAAACTTCTTGTTGAAATCAAGTGAATTCATTGGTGAATTGATGACTCAGGGGTTTGCAGCTGAAGATCTGGTTCAAGAAAGTCCTTGATTAATTAGTAATGTCTTTCATGATCCTGGATTTAGAGAATGGCGAAGGTTTTTAATTGGTTTTAATCTTAGCCTTAGATAGTTTTGTAAGTTTCCTGGGAATGCACCTTACATGAAAGTTAGGTTAGTCCATGACTTTCCTACAGAATATTATATTCTGTTCAGTGAAACCTAGACTCCTCTATGGTTTATTATGGGATGCCTCACAAGATACCTGACTTTGGATGACACCCCTTGTCTCTGCACTTTCACTACTTTAGAAACTTCTAGTGCTCAGGAAGCTCTTAACTATTGGATTCAGCCTACTTTCCTTTGTGCCAAAACCTAGGTATGCCCTCATATTTACTGATACCCATTATTTTACCACAGATCATTTGGTATTTTTATCCTTTGGGAGGCAAAGACCCAATATTGGATCCAATAAAAGTTGTTTAATACTGTCGCTTTAGAATAATATCTATGCCAAAGCACATGTGATTTTACATAACATTTCAGAAACTTCACCTTAAGACCAGTTGCCATAATGACACAGGTTATATTATTATGAGATTATACATTTAGGAATGTTTATTTATGTATAAATAGATGGCCATAGCATCTTCATAACCAGTGATCCTAACTAGTGAGCCACTTATATGTGCTTGCCATAATCAGCTCCTTGAAATCTGGAATTAGATCCTCTAAATAGGCTTTATCCAAGAAAACTTTAAAACCTATTTTCTACCTCAGTGGTCCCCAAACTTTTTGGCACCAGGGATTGGTTTCATGGAAGACAGTTTTTCCACGGACTAGGGTGTGGGGGTGGGGTGAGAAGGATGTGGATGATTTCAGGATGAAGCTGTTCCACCCCAGATCATCAAGCATAGATTCACATAAGGATGGAGCAAACTAGATCCCTCACATGCGCCGTTCCCAGTAGGGTTTGTGCTCCTATGATAATCTAATGCTGCTGCTGATCTGACAGAAGGTGGAGCTCAGGTGGTAATGCTCCCTCGCAGGCCCCTCACCACCTGCTGTGCAGCCCGGTCCTTAACAGGCCACAGACCAGTACTGGTCCATGGCCAAGGGGTTTGAGACCCATGTTCTACCTTATATAAAGATAAAAACATGAATTTGATGTTAGATAATGTTGTTCTGTAGACTTTTTCTGATGATTCTCACTTAAAGCATACATTGGCTAAATGGAAACATAAACTTAAAATCGTGGATTATAATTCATTCATTCATTCATTCATTCATCTTCCCATACATTCATCCAATACTTTATTTAATTTCTATTGTGTCTAAAGAACTGGTCTGGGTTTTCTGAGGGATACAGTGAAGAGTAAGACATGTGCTATGCTCTAAGAAATGTACACAAAAAAATGAATATCGTTATGTTTAAACATTGTAGTATCCATTTTCCTGTAAATAAAAAGAAGAATATAAACAGTTATACACTAGAGAAATAGATTCTCCCAAGTAGTTCACAAAAGAATGTATTTTTAATTCAATCTTTTTCTGTACATGCTCACACAAATACTGACTACACAGTTCTTATCATACATAGTAAATATATATCTGCATGAGGTTTATACAGACTTCAGTACACTGTATAGGAAATACTTTGTCTAAGAAACTTTTCAAAAGTGATTTATAAAAATGTATCCTTTAAAAAGCTTTTATTGTTCTAATCCGGGGCTTCTCAACAGTGGCACTATTGACATCTGAGAATGGATAGTGATTTGGTGTGGGGGGCCTTCCTCTTCATTGTAGGGTGAGTAGCAGCATGCATGGGCTCTATGCACCAGATGCCACTGGCATCCCACCAGTATAACAATCCCCAGTATGACAAATGAGGGACAAAATTATCCTCAGTTAAGAATCACTGATCTAAACTTTACAACTCCTAAGTCTTCCAAGAAACTCTCAGCAATGCTTTAATATTGTATACAAATATTTTACCTTTTTTGCTCATCCTCAGATTTACTGCAATTTCCAGAAACTAAAGCTCTCTCAAGGAGAACATTTTAAATCTGTGTGTACAATCTATGATTTATCCTATGAAACTTCAAAATCTGCAAATGAAAGTTGTTAAAAGTCTGAATAATGGAATGCAAGACAAACAATGAGTTTAAAGTGCCGAAGATAAAGTGATCTTCCGAAGTACCTTAGGCATCTCTGATAATTTCAATATAAAACTTATCCCATGAATAAGTTTTAAGGGAATACACACATCACTGCATATGTTGATAAGGGCAAATAAATCATCATGATTAGTGGAAGGAAACCTAGATATCAATGGGGAAAAAATAATAGATGTTTACTGCCTTTTCAGCTGATAAAACAGACATGAAGTCCCTTAAAGTTTATGTCCCTTCGGTGGATTTCTTGCAGGCCAAATAACTATACTCGTCCACCAAATACTAGTTGTGTCACCTTAAGCAAATCATGTATCTGTTTCTCAGATTTTTTCATATGTGAAGAGCGGGTAATGTTAGCAATTACCTTTATACAGGGCTTAGTTAATTCATGTAAACACTTGGAATGAATACTTGCATTCAATTTAACAATCCCTTCAACCCTTTGTATTTAGTGCATTCAGTGGCTGAGAACTTTCTTTGTAGAGAAATGAAAACAGTTTGCTTGTAAAGGATTCGCTTAGTCCTTTAGAAACAGTTGAGTACATGCAAGAAGAAAATACGTGATTCCATTTATTCTTACTTAGTGGCAGTCTGTGAGAAAGATTTCACAGATTTTTTCCCCTCAGGGAAGTAGATTAAGGAAATATCTGAGAACTCCTCAAGCCACCCTCCATGGGTTTCTGCTCTTAGATCGCTTTGAACATGACCATTTTCCTCTTAACTTACCCTAACCCGAGCATTGTCTAAGACTCTGGTTACCCACAGCTGGAAAGGTAAGAGGGCCAAGATGCCTGAGATTGCTGGAAGGACTTTCTGATCCTGTAAGAAAAATGTTGGTTTCCGAGGAATTATAAAACTGCAGCCTAACCTCCTCATGAGACTGGTTCAGGTCTCTTGTCAATAATTATTCTGTTTTATGATCAGACTGAACCCATCCTCTGTTTGTTGTTTGGCCTTGCTGGGATGCTTCATGACTACTCTGCAGTTTTTATCAACCTCCTTTAGCGTAGTTATGAAGCATCCTAGCTAGTCTAACAGGCAGGAAATTAGAATATGGAAGACAGTGCTTAGAAACATATTACATTTAAGTCACAGTTCAAATATGTGATCACCTCCAGTGCATGTGCGCGCACACACACAAAGGCAGCTTTAAGAGATTCTACCTCTTAGAAGGATGGCTGCTAGAAGTCATAATAAGGATAGCTTTAGGGACAGAGTCTTACAGGGACAGGGTCCTAGGTATAAAGTGGAGACGTTATACCTGTAATAAATAGAGATTTGGTATGCACAAGATCTACTAATGCCCAAGGGATATGTTTTTCCTAGTTTTATAATCAGGATAATTTCCTCAAGCTCTTAGGTTCTGAGTTACCCTTCTGTTCAGGAATCTGATATCTCCCTTTGTAACTCATTCAATTAAACACATTTAACAACAACAACAACAACAAAAAGGTGAAGGTAGTTATTTTTCACCAAATCTGTTCAAAGACTGTGACTTACCAGCTCTAATTTTTCTCATGTAAGATCTAATTTTTAAACATCTGCACTTTTCAGAAGCATCAATGAGATGTTTCCCATGTATTCATCAAAACTTTACGTCTTTCCTCTCCTAAGTGAAGTTAAGGTTCAGGTCTCTAATATTTTATATGACTTCAGAGACGGCTACTCTAAATTTGCTCACTATCATATCCTCTGTTGAGAACATCTGCTCACTGATCCTTTACCTACCGGAGGATGTTGGATGTAATGAGCAGCGAGGGCCTCATACAAACTCTCAGTTTGTGATGCTTCTATGAAGTCTTTAATAGGCAGAGTCAAGAGAGATCGGAAAAGTCACTTAAAAGAATTGATAATTCAAGAAATGAAATGTAAGCCTTTTTAAATTTTAAATGATGCGAAACCCAGGTTAGTGAACTTGATAAGTGTATAGCAAATAAGAGAATAAATAAATGCGAATAAATATTCTTGGATATACTGAGTATTATTTTACCATGAAAGCAACAGATTGCTTTCAATAGATAATATTGATCCTCATTTCTAATGACATGAGAAATACTTGCTCCAAGTGAATCTGAAAATATGGTCTTTGAGCGCCATTTCTATAATCCAAATACTCTGTTTAAAGGAAAAGGAAGATAAGAGGATGAGAGTATTTTAACTGAGCATTTATTTTGCCAGTCTCTGTCATATGTATTTTCCAATTATTATTTTATTTAATCCTTACATTCTGCTAGATCAGTATTACTCCATTTGTTGATTGAAATAAAGCTCAGAGAGGTTGAGTATATAACCAAAACTTGCACAGCAATGGTAAGACATTTCAAATTGTTGCAAAATTAAAAAGAGGCCGGGCGTGGTGGCTTATGCCTGTAATCCCAGCACTTTGGGAGACCGAGGCAGGCAGATCAGGAGGTCAGGAGATTGAGACCATCCTGCGTAACACGGTGAAACCCCATCTCTACTAAAAAAAAAAAATACAAAAAATTAGCCTGGCGTGGTGACAGGCGCCTGTAGTCCCAGCTACTCGGGAGACTGAGGCAGGAGAATGGCATTAACCCGGGAGGCAGAGCTTGCAGTGAGCCAAGATCGCGCCACTGCACTCCAGCCTGCGCTACAGAGCCAGACTCCATCTCAAAATAATAACAACAATAATTATTATTATTATTATTATGCTGTGTTCAGAAGTCGCCAGGAAAGTACTTTTAATGTTATTAATGGTTTTGCAAAATCAAAACAAGTGGGTAGGGATTAGTGGTAGGGAGAAGAGGAAGCAGAGCATTTAGTGGTTTAGAGTATTTTGCTCTTGGCAAGAAGTTCACAATTCGTATAAAGATTGAGTAGCCCTGACATGGGCTATGGAGAGCTGTCAAAAGACAGGAGTCATTACACCGGAATGGCAAATGGAATTATTTTAGAAGTTGTCTCCTGGTTGAACAAGTGGAAGACAGCAACATTTTCAGAAGTCCTGCAGATACTGGTGCTGCTGACATAAATCAAAGAACAGTATATCAAGTGATAACAAATAGAAAATATATGTGGAGATATTTGGCTTTTCAAACACATGGCACAAAACCAAAACCAAGTAACTGTTATTCGAATCATCATTGAAAATTAGGGACATAAATATGTAAAATAAATAAATAATATATTAGTTTATTTCATTATTAAATTAGTGTTATTATAACTACTTCACAACCAGAACACTTAAACTTTGGATGGCGAAATGACACTCATAAGGCAACACAAAAATTAAGAGAAGTACAGGGGAATTCCCTGACAACGATATGTAAGTTTGTTTCATCTGGCATTTGCAAACTTGAGTGGCAATGTATTGTTTTACTCGTAGATGTCACAAATGATCTAGTAAGAAAAACTTGCATTAGTTCTCCAACTAAACAGAATATATGGCTCAACTACTGCCTCCCCTTGCAGACACATGTGTAGAACGAACACGTATAGCATTGCCTACACTCAAGAGTCTAAAATACATTCCTAGAATTAGATTTTCTTAATTAAACAATTTGGGTAATTTTAAGTGTCTCCAAAGGGTGTACCAGCCTGTACCTCACATGCATGCATGTGTGTGTATGTGTGGTATATTCCTTTTTGGTTCTGCTAATATGATGTACCATACCGACGATTGATTTTGAAATTTTGAACCAACCTAGCATTTCTGAATAAACTTCACTTGGTCACAATGTATGGTCCTTTACATATATTGCTAGATTTGGTTTGCTATGAAGGATTTTGCATCCACAGCGTATTTATGAGGGATACTGGTATGTAGTTCTATTTTATTTAGATGTGTTTTTCTGTTAGAATTGGGGTAACACTGTTCTTATTTAAGTTGCAGCTTATTCTCTTCTTCTTGACTTTCTCAAAGGATAATATTTTGGTATTACTTCTTTCTTCATTGTAGAAAGTTCACCAAAAAGCCATCTGGGCCTGAAGTTTTCTTTGTGAGTGTTTTCCCTTACAAATTTAATGCCTTTAGCTGATAAAAGGCTGCTCAAATTTTCTGTTTCTCCTTTCATCTTTGGCAACCTGTGCCTTCCAAAAAGTTTGTCCATTTTGTACAGTTTGCCAAGTTATTGTCATAAAGTTGTCAAAATATTATTCTTCTAATGCCTGAAACATCTGTAATCATGGCTCTTCTTTCATTCCTAATATTGGTAAATTGGTTATTCATGTCTTCTCATTCTTCTTTTTTTTTTTTTTTTTTTTGAGTTGGAGACTTGCTCTGTCATCCAGGCTGGAGTGTGGTGGTATGATTTCAGCTCACCTCAACCTCCGCCTCCTGGGTTCAAATGATTTTCCTGCCTCAGCCCCCTGAGTAGCTGGGATTACAGGCATGCACCACCACGCCCAGCTAATTTTTGTATTTTTAGTAGAGACAGGCTTTCACCATGTTGGCGAGGCTGGTCTCGAACTCCTGACCTCAGGTAATCCACCCACCTCGGCCTCCCAAAGTGCTGGGATTACAGGCGTGAGCCACCACGCCCAGCCTTTTTTTCTTTTTCTTTTTTTTTTTTTTAATCAATCACAGGAGTAATTCCTGTGAACGAATAAGAAGAGGTCCAGGTAGAGCTATCTGATTGCAATATAATTCTGACCCTGAGTGAAGGAAAAAGGGAAGGAAGGTTGGGGAAGAGTTTCATACTGTCTCACAGTCCAAGGAAAGTTTGGTTTGGCAAGGTCATCAGGGAGTCATTAATCAAAAACCAGCTTTCAGGGGAGTCCCATTAGTCCCCCAAATAGCAAGCCTTAGCATTCAGTCATGAGCTAGGTGAAGCCCATAAGAACTGTGGCTTCCCTTGGTGTGATCATGGAGATTCAACTAGCAGCAACTAAACTCCCTATAGAAAGAAGGCTGAGAGGCATTCTCATGGCTGCCACATTCTCTCTTGTGCGTTCTTAACATCCTACATTATCAGTGCCTTCCTGACTACTACAGCTCACAAAGATGGCCAGGCAGTACTTACTGATTGAATGAATCCTCTGCATTCCTTAGCAGTTAATAATTTCTGGCTTATATTTGTCATTTGCCATATACAGAATTACCTTGTATTCTAGTTCTATTTTTACATTTATATATCCAGGTTATATTGAAAGCCTTGCTTCATCAAGATTATTTTTAAGTACCTCAAAAACTTTATTAATTTGCTGATTAGCAATCTTCCTAGGTATGCACAAAAGGAAAAAAATAAGATTATGACAAGTTCCAGAAATAATTTACTTAAAAATAAACAGCTTAAAGTTATTAAGGGCATGATATAGAAAATGTCACTTATCTACTTATTCACCAACAAACACTTATCAAGGATTTATTGAGTGCCAGGCGTGTGCTATGTGAGGGTATCACCATAAGGAATAACACATATAAGGAGTCATCATTTTGCTTATAGGTTTTTGAGACAGACATACAATAAAGACATAAGTACACAGACAAATATGTAGAAGCACTAGAGTTGAAAAGGTACCAAATTGATAGCCCCCTGAAATTTTATTTATTCTACATAAGTGGTTGGTATTATGAAACTGAAGCATGTTTATATAAAAGATAAGCTTAAGATAAATTATCACAAAATTCAAAGTTCAGAAATCAGTAAATAATAGTCACATTTCCCCTCCAGATAGAGAAACCAGGCTGTCTTCTTCAAATATGTCCAGAATTGCATCTGTCACAGAGCCTTTGTACCCTACATGAGATAGAGATATCTATAAAGCTTTAATAGAATCAGATTGATTTATTAATTTATTTACTCAGTCTGTTTTTCATGCTTCATTACTTAGTTCTGGGAAACACAAAGGTGAAGAGGACATATTCCATATTCATAATTGTTTAACCACATGAGTGAATGTCTGTAGGTGACAATTTGCTTCTAGTATCTAGTGTTTATTTGCAGTCTATTTCTTTTTTCCCACTATGTCAATACTTTAATAGCTGTATATGGAATGCTTGCAACAAGCCTGGTGATGGGGAATTATAAATGAATAAAATACACTTTTCTCAGCCTCAAAAATGCCTGAAATTAGACAATAATTCTAATAGAAAATGTTTATGAATTTCCTATGGATATCTCATACAACTTTACATTGTAGTCTGAAGGAAATCAACCTTTAACTTTATAATGGAAAAATATCTCCAAGTTAGTTATACACAGTTTACTTTGAAAAACTGACATAGTAGATATGAAATAGTTCTTGTTTTTCTTCTAGGAAAGCCTTAATAGACATCGCTACTTGAATTCTTTATTTCCCGGTGAAAACTCCACCGCCTTCTATGGAATAAATCAGTTTTCCTATTTGTTTCCTGAAGAGTTTAAAGGTATGGTCTGATGGTGCTATTTGAGTGATTCCCTGATTTTAATTTGCTTGCTTAACTTTTGATATATATTAATTGTAAATCTAATAAATTGAGTAATAGTTAACATTTATTAACTATTTACCTACTAAGTGTCAGGCAAGTACCATGTGCTCACATAAGAAAATAAATTCATGGCCACTGTCTTCTAATTACTGCTTAAGAAATGAATATTATAATTATGAACATTTCCATGTGGCTCTAAAGGGTAATTGTCTAATCACTTCTGCAGTTTTCTAGTGCTATTTCCGTTCAGGGCACACACGGTTCCATGGGTTATGATAGAACAAATGATGTCAATTATACTTATTTTTATTATTGACCTGGTTTTATCAAACAAGTCATTTTATGTGTCAACTCCAGCCTTACTGTAGGAATTCTCTTTTGTAGTTTTTAATGAATGCATTTTATTTTATAGAAAAGCACAAAGGAAAAATCTAAAATAGCAGGTCTACTAGAAGGCTACTGTTTCTTCTTTAAAAATTCCTCCCAAAGAATTCCAAGGATATAATAGTATATAATATTGGTTGTCTCTCTGTAATATAATGTAATATTGGTTGTCTTTATATATAACAAATATATATTACATATAATATGATGCATTGTAATATAATATTGGTTGTCTTTTCATTTTGTGTTTCTACTCAGCCATTTATTTAAGAAGCAAACCTTCCAAGTTTCCCAGATACTCAGCAGAAGTACATATGTCCATCCCCAATGTGTCTTGGCCGTTAAGATTTGACTGGAGGGACAAGCATGTTGTGACACAAGTAAGAAACCAGCAGACGGTAAGTTTAAATCCCTCTTCTTTTCTAATCATCTAAGCATTGAAAGGCAGCTTTGATGTCAAATTTAATCAAACTTGTAATGGAACCCATCATTTCTCCAGGAAAATCACGTCTAAGTCATCCAAAATGACAATGAAAGGAGAATCTCTAGAGGAATGAGAGGCAAATGTTAAAGCCCTGACTTTTATTCCTGAAGCTGTGTCCTCTTACTAATTGTCATTGCCACCAACACAGTAACTCAGGGATACTTCCCGGTAGCTATATCACAGATACCAAACTTTCTGTACAATAGCAGATGGAAGACTGGAGAAGGTAAACATGAGCATTAAAGGCTTAAATGGTTCAAGAAAAAAAGTGAAAAAGTAAAATGAAAATGGATAAATTTACCAACAGAGTGGCTAAATCTCCTGGGTTCTCAAGACTCATCTTGCAAGCTCTATCAGAAAACCTGCCCCCATCTTCACAGGATCATATGCCTTTGAATCCGTAGGTCTTAAAAGTATAGTCAGTAGTCAGTTCAGCCATAACGTGACACATACATTCCAGAAAATCACCACCTATGCAGAATTGAGCAGTAACATGACAGGGATTATGGGAGAAATGAGGTTAGGTCACGCTACCTAGGAACTTAATCAATGACCTATTTTTTAAAAGACAGAAAGCTAATAGACACAGTAGCACAGTTTAAACATGCTTACTGATTAAGAAATACGTAAGTACTGCAATGAATATAGCAATTTACCTTGAAAAAAGACTCAAAGTTTGCTGAGGACGTGGGAGTTGGAAGGGCTGCAGCTTGTGAGTTATTCTCAAGTGTTGGAAGGAGGTGCCTTTGAAATAGGAAGGAAAGTGGTAAGAGCAGATGTGGGTGGGAATGACCTATAATGCATGTGGTGAACCCACCTAGTTGGCAGATGTTTGAGGGGTGTGTGCATGCTTTGCTGACATCCCCTACTTGTCTGCACCCCTCACTGTTGGCATAGGGAATACCTGCCAACTAGGGAAAGTCAAACCCGTAACGAGAGGTGGATAGTCTCAATTTGTCTGCAGTGGAAACCTCAACAGATCATTCAGCCTTCCCCTGTATGGAAAGTGTTTCGGTCCCAGCAGTTTCTCAGTCAATGTCTAGTTAGAGTGATTTTTGCTTCTCAGATTCTATCTTCATTTTTGTACATTAAGTTTTACCACCTAATCATTTGCTTTATTACTGGATTTGTAATAACATGTGCATTAGACATAAATAGAATCCTTTCAAAAATGGTCCACAGTGTATGAAAGAGGGAACTTTCAATTAGGGATCTTTAATTAAAGGAATATTCCAGAGATTCTTTTTTTTTTTTTTTAAGCAGGAACTGCCCTTGTGGCTTGACTAAAACTGGCTATAGGGGTGGTGTCAGCAGCTTGTATTCACCTTTTTTCTTTTTCTTTTTTTCTTTTTTTGAGATGGAGTCTTGCTCTGTCACCCAGGCTGGAGCGTAGTGGTGTGATCTCGGCTCACTGCAACCTCCACCTCCCAGGTTCAAGCGATTGTCCTGCCTCAGCCTCCTGAGTAGCTGGGATTACAGGTGCGCACCACCATGCCCGGCTAATTTTTGTATTTTTAGTAGAAACGGGGTTTCACCATGTTGGTCAGGCTGATCTTGAACTCCTGACCTCATGATCTGCCTGCCTTGGCCTCCCAAAGTGCTGGGATTACAGGCATGAGCCACCCTGTGTTCACCTTTGTTGAAGTTTGGAGACCCTGCTGTATAGTGAGTGTTTTTACTATGCCTTAGGCACGAGAGATATAACCTTTAAAAGAGCACTTAAAGCCATAAAGTTGCTCAAAATTTAACTCTGCAAAGATATCCAATTGTCATTCCTTTTTTGTTTTGATCTAACTCTGCCACACATGGCCCTCTGGTTATGTCAGTTTCATCCAATCTCAAATCCTACTCTCCTCTGCCTTCTCTGTGGAGCCTTCTTCCTTTTACGGGATCCTATGATCCCTAATTTCATTCTCTCTGTCTCCTCTCTTTCTTTCAGGACTAGTTCTTTTATTGTTTTGTTCTAGTTTGTTAAGTGAAAGCAAGTTAATAGATCCACTATCAGCATGACTGGCAGCCAATACTGGAGTAATGACTAATATGGGTTTATATCCTTAGGACATTTCATGTGCATCCACTATAAGCATACTTAATAGAGTATCTTTATAGCCTAAAAAGTAATTCATTAATATTTATTAATTCTCTTATCTCCATCAACTATAATGAGCACAACATACATCTTTCCCCTCCTCACCCTTAGGATGGAAGTGGTATATGACCATGGAAGCAGAGTGTCCTGAAAAAAGCAAGGGGGATGGAAAGATGGAGTGGGAGTCAGCACACGCTGTCCAGCAGAAAAGCCACCTACAAAGAGAAGTCACATATTCAGTGAACTGAATAGTCTTTTAGAACATCATCAGTTAGCCCGAGTATTTGGGCTATTTCCTCAGTCTCTAAAAATTCACCCTTACCTTGCATTGCCAAATTTGGAATAGTAATAATGCTGACAACATGAACTAATAATTAAATGATGCTCAGAAGGGACTTTTGGTTTTCTCTTTTTTTCAATTTAAAAATCTAGAGGATAGGCATATATATTGTGTAGGTTTCCAGATTCTGGAAACCTTACTTGATTTGATAACTTGTTATATTTAGAGATGTTGGTAAGTTGATTTAAACCCTATAAATACTACCCCTTTTTCTATTTTTAAACAGTGTGGAGGATGCTGGGCCTTCAGCGTGGTGGGGGCAGTGGAATCTGCATATGCAATAAAAGGGAAGCCCCTGGAAGACCTAAGTGTCCAGCAGGTCATTGACTGTTCGTATACTAATTATGGCTGCAATGGAGGCTCTACTCTCAATGCTTTGAACTGGTTAAACAAGGTGACTAGTCTCTCAGTCTTTTAAACTCTTTATTTCCTTTTTTGCTTGTTTACTATGTGTTCAAAATTCAGACAGTTTGTTCGCATATATTAAATAATGTTTCCATGCTCAGAAATGTAGATGATCAAAGTTTGAAGTAATTAATCAGAATATTTAAAAAGAATCATTTCTAGGCAAAGCAATTGTCAAGAAATCAAAAGGGGAAAAATCTGACGTCTGTCTTCAGAGAAATATTTATATTTATTTCTTGACAGTTCTTAGTATATACATGCTTTTTTGCAGATCTGAATATCTCATAATTCCCCAGAAAGTTGAGAATATATGATTTTTTTTATTTTCATGGAATTTCTGAATATTAAGGTTAAAAGGGAATTAGAGACGCATGGTCTCACTTATTTTTTTTTTTTTTTTTTTTTGAGACAGCATCTCACTCTGTCACCCTGGCTGGAGTACACTGGTGCAATCTTGGCTCATTGCAATCTCCGCTTCCCGGGTTCAAGTAATTCTGCTGCCTCAGCCTCCTGAGTAGCTGGGACTACAAGTGCCCATTACCACACTTGGCTAATTTTTTTGGTGTTTTGTTTTGTTTTGCTTTTTTAGTAGAGATGTGGTTTCATCATATTGGCCAGGCTGATCTCGAACTCCTGACCTTGTGATCCACCCGCCTCAGCCTCCCAAAGTACTGGGATTACAGGCATGAGCCACCGTGCCCAGCCTGTATCTCTTTTTATAGATGAAGAAATGAAGCCTGAGAGGTGAGATCATGTTGCCAAGTCAGTAGCTGAGACGAAGTTGTACCTTCATTCCCCGGCCTCTCACAGTAGGGTTTGCTCAGTATACCCCAGTGTCCCTCAGTGTTCTTAGGACTTGCCCTGACAGTGTCCCAGATCCGATATCAGCTGCATGAAATTTGCATGCAGAATAAGGGTGCTGTTGGGTTCTGTAAAACGTCATCAAGCCAGAGTTCCCCAAACCTGAATTCTCTTCCATTCTCTTCCATTATCCATTGGTTGCATTTTTAATCACGTATTCCAGGAGCTGCTTTGTACACACTGTATACAGCAAAGAATTATGAGTCTCCTCCCTTTCGTTAGCCTAGCATTCAAAAAGGGAGGATTTTGTACAGATAACTATGAAGTATTTGACACATGCTATATGAATGGCATAAAAGTGAAGATAGAAAGAATGCTTGGCTTACCCATTGCCTGTGTATAAACCACCGAATGGAGTCTGAAGGACTTGGCAGAACCAGAAGCACTGGGAGGAAAGTGAGTTGTCCTATAGCACCGTCAGGAGAAAGATGACAAGACTGTTATTAGATCCATGGAGGATCTACAAAAGGATGCTGTAAGATACAGAGAAGTAAGGGAGAAGGAAAGATATTGACTCCAAATGTCTAGGCTATCCAGAACAAGCATCTTGTTCTGGATAGATTTAATTTATAATATTAAAAGCCCAAAGTATAGACTGGGCACAGAGCCTCATGCCTATAATCCCAGTATTTCGGGAGGCCAAAGCAGGTGAATTTGTTGAGTCCAGGAGTTTAAGACCAACCTGGGCAACAGAGTGAGACCCCGTCTTTACAAAAAATACAAAAAGTTAGCCTGGTGTAGTGGCTCATACCTGTAGTCACAGCTACTGGGGAGATGGAGGTGGGATGATCACTGGAGCCCAGGAGGTGGAGGTTGCAGTGAGACAAGATTGAGCCACTGCACACCAGCCTGAGCAACAGAACAAGACTCTGTCTCAAGAAAGAAAAGCAAAAGAATGCAAAGAATATGCACGTGATGGAGGTGTGTGAAATTGGACCTGCTTTGACACAGTGAAGTAAGTTCTATTTGATTTATAAAACAATTGACAGTAAACATTTTCAGTGATTGTTTTCTTTTAGATGCAAGTAAAACTGGTGAAAGATTCAGAATATCCTTTTAAAGCACAAAATGGTCTGTGCCATTACTTTTCTGGTTCACATTCTGGATTTTCAATCAAAGGTTATTCTGCATATGACTTCAGGTAAAAGTCTTACTGTATTATGTTTTTCTTTATATATTTTAAATTTATGATCTATTGACTATTTAGTTAATAATTTGATTGAAGGCATCACTGCATACTCTTAATCGTTGTAAAACCTACTTTTTACTAGAAACAGTAGCAATTACAATGAAATGTTGTAAATGTTGTTTCTTAATTATAATCTACTTAATTTTCCAAATGTCATTGCAATAGAAATGAAAAATTTAAATTCTGTTTAAGGTATAATTTATATGTATATTTATTTGTTATATTTTATATTTTATTATGCTTATAAATTATTAGTGCATAATTTATATTTATATTTACCACCTTCATCTTATCAAATTTAAGTGTTATAATACCATTAACATATTTCAATCTTAATGGTGAGTCCATCCAGAATTGCTTTGTGCAGCTAATGTCACACAGGCTACATATCAGGAAGCATATTTTAAATACCATTTATGTTCTTTGCATTTTTCAAGACATCAGCCATTTAAAAAATATAACACAAAACTTCAGATTAGAAACAAGAAGGAAGCGTATATTACTGAAGATAAATTATGTAGCATACACTATAACTACATAATGATGGGAATGCAGGGATAGATAAAGACAGGCTGAGGGAAAGGACTTGTGTTGGGATTGAAGGGCAAGATAACTTTGGATAGTTTTGGGGGAAACAATCATTAAAAATGCTTTAAAAACATGAAAAACACAGAGCTGGCTGGAGACTCATCATGACCATTTGACAGAGTTCATGGGTGAAAAGGACAAAGGGAGACCCAACCAACTCCCGGCTTCATTAAGAAAATATATGATGGGAACTTTGCAGTCTTTTGAAACAGAGAAAACAGAGGAACTAAATTAAATTTGGATAAGGTAACAGAATGCCCTATGACTTAGTGGTCCTGAATATAAAAGAATCCCTTGATCCAGATGGTATCTACCCAGGGGATCTGAAAGAAATCAAGGGTGAAATTGCATCCTTGAACAAAATGTACCCGTTTAAATGTGCGTAAGTGTGCCAGAGAACTGGCAGGTTGTCAACACAGCTCTGGTCTGCAACAAGGGTCCTCAGGGTGACCCTAGGAGCCATGTACCAGACAGCCTTAATTCCACAGCTGGCAGGCTACGTAGGACTTATAATGAAATGTTCAGGGTCACTGAGTGCCTTGGTCAGCATCTCCTTTGGGGGTAAAGGTCATGTGCTTTCTAAAATGAGAAAGTGTGCCCTATAAACTGTGACTTCCTTGAGAGTGTAAGGGAAGGATGTGTACAAGAAAAAACTAGATCAACAAAATATCATTAAAAGGGATTAAGGGAATCCCTTGTCATGGTAGGAAATTGATAAAAAAAATTAAGAAGCAGCAAAAGAATAATAGGCATTAGTCTGAATTAAGGGAAAGAGAGAATGCAGGAGTTATTGGCATTGGGCCTTTGATTAGGAAGGAAGAGGTCCCAATCAAAATCTCTTGTTTATATTGAAGATTAAACTGTAACCGTACAATGCTAAGCTGATAGCAGTTGACTGCAGGAAGATCTTTCTTTGATATATGTATTCATTCAGATATTTACTGACTTTTTTTTAAGTTCTGGGAATTTGGCAAAGAACAAAACAGACAAAAACCTTGCCCTCATTAGTAATTGAGACAGACAATCAACGAAAAATAAAAATGCATATGGCATGTTAACTGTAATAATTTCCTAAGAGAACAAAAGAAAACAGTGGGAGGAAGAGGAAAGATCTGGTAGTAGGGGGAGTGTACAATTTGAGAAAGGGTTGCCTAGCGGGTCTCACTCACTGAAAAGGTTATGTTCAAGTGAAGACGTGGAGAAGTGTGTGGACTTAACCACGCAGATATCTGGGGGGAAAATTGTTCCAAGCAGAGAGGCTGTAAATGCAAAGATCGTGAAGCAGAAACATGTCTCGCATGTTAGAACAATGATGAAGCCACTGTGGCTGCAGTGTGGAGAAAAAAGACAAGACTAGTAGGAGATGAGGTCATACTGTCCCTGTATTAGTCTGTTTTCATACTGCTGATAAAGACATACCCAAGACTGGGAAGAAAAAGAGGTTTAATTGGACTTATAGTTCCACATGGCTGAGGAGCCCTCAGAATCATGGCGAGAGGCAAAAGGCACTTCTTACGTGGTGGCAGCAAGAGGAAATGAGGAAGAAGCAAAAGCAGAATCCCCTGATAAACCCATAAGATCTTGTGAGACTTATTCACTGTCACGACAATAGCATGGGAAAGACCAGCCCCCATGAATTCAATTACCTCCCCCGGGTCCCTCCACAACATGCGGGAATTCTGGGAGATAGAATTCAAGTTGAGACTTGGGTGGGGGCACAGTCAAACCGTATCATTCCATCCCTGGCCCCTCCAAATCTCATGTCCTCCCACTTCAAAACCAATCATGCCTTCCCAACAGTCCCCCAAAGTCTTACCTCATTTCAGCATTAACCCAAAAGTCCACAGTCCAAAGTGTTAACTGAGAAAAGAGAAGTCCCTTCTGCCTATGAGCCTGTAAAATCAAAAGCAAGCTAATTACTTCCTAGATTCAATAGGGATACAGGTATTGGGTAAATACAGCCATTCCAAATGGGAGAAATTGGCCAAAACAAAGGGGTTACAGGGCCCATGCAATGCCAAAATCCAGCAGGCAGTCAAATTTTGAAGTTCCAAAATGATCTCCTTTGATTCCAGATCTCACATCCAGGTCATGCTGATGCAAGATGTGGGTTCCCATGGTCTTGGGCAGCTCTGCCTCTGTGCATTGCAGGGTACAGCCTCCCTCCTGACTGCTTTCATGGTCTGGCATTGAGTGTCTGCGGCTTTTCTGGGTGCATGGTGCAAGCTGTCAGTGGATCTACCATTCTGGGGACTGGAGGAAGTGGCCCTCTTCTCACAGCTCCCGTGGGACTCTTTCAGGGTCAGACACCCCACGTTTTTCTTCTGCACTGCCCAAGCAGAGGTTTCCATGAGGGCCCTGCTCCTGCAGCAAACTTTTGCCTGTGCATCCAGGCATTTCCATACATCTTCTGAAATCTAGGTGGAGGTTCCCAAATCTCAGTTCTTGGCTTCTGTGCACCCACAGGCTCAACCCCAAATGGAAGCTGCCAAGACCACATCCTGAGCTCTATGTTGGCCCCTTTGAGCCATGGCTGGAGCATCTGGGACACAGGGCACTAAGTCCCTAGGCTGCACACAGCATGAGGACCCTGGGCCTAGCCTACAAAACCACATTTTCCTCCTGGGCGTCCAGGCCTGTGATGGGAGGGCCTGCCATAAAGGTGTCTGACATGACCTGAAGACATTTTCCCCATGATCTTGGGGATTAACATTAGGCTCCTTGCTACTTACGCAAATTTCTGCAGCTGGCTTGAATTTCTCCTCAAAAAACGGGTTTTTCTTTTCTACTGCATCATCAGGTTGCAAATTTTCTGAACTTTTATGCTCTTTTTATGTTTCCCTTTTAAAATGGAATGCTTTTAACAGCACCCAAGTCACCTTTTGAATGCTTTGCTGCTTAGAAATTTTTTCCACCAGATACCCTAAATTATCTCTCCCAAGTTCAAAGTTCCACAAATCTCTATGGCAGTGGCAAAATGCTGCCAGTCTATTTGCTAAAACGTAACAAGAGTCACCTTTGCTCCGTTTCCCACAAGTTTCTTATCTCCATCTGAAACCACCTCAGCTTGGACCTATTTATTGTTCATATCACTATTGGCATTTTGGGCAAAGCCATTCAACAAGTCTCTAGGAAGTTCCAAACTTTCACACATTTTTCTATCTTCTTCTGAGCCCTTGAAATTGTTCCAGCCCTCTCTGCCTATTACCCAGTTAGAAAGTCACTTCCACATTTTCGGGTATCTTTCCAGCAATGCCCAACTCTACTAACACCAATTTACTGTATTAGTCCATTTTCATGCTGCTGATAAAGACGTACCTGAGACTGGGAAGAAAAAGAGATTTAATTGGACTTACAGTTCCACATGGCTGGGGAGGCCTTAGAATCACGGTGGGAGGTGAAAGGCACTTCTTACACTTCTTACATGGCAGTAGCAAGAGAAACTGAGGAAGAAGCAAAAGCAGACACTCCTGATAAAACCATCAGATCTCATGAGACTTATTCACTATCACGAGAATGGCACTGGAAAGACTGGCCCCCATGATTGAATTACCTCACCCTGGCTTCCTCCCACAACACATGGGAATTCTGGGAGATACAGTTCAATTTGAGACTTGAGTGGGGACACAGCCAAACCGTGTCAGTCCCCAAGCAGTAGCCTTAGAGCAGGGTATTAGAAGAATGGCCGTGGAGATGAGAGATGACGGGTATGTATAGATTCATACCCCAAACAGAGGGTAAAGCCCTACACAGTTTTTTATTGGAGATGAGATAAGAGAGAAGGGAGTCTAGGAGGATTCCTGGCCTTTTGATCTGAATGACTGAAAAATAGAATTAACATTAATGAAACTTGAAAGTCTAAGACAAGAACAGATTTAGAAGGAAATAGCAAGAGTTCAGTTGGAACACCTAGGAAGTGATCCCAGGAAAGACTGGTAGTGGGGTGGGGAAATGAGAGAACCAGGGCAGCAGGGTTTCTCAATTAAGCCAGTTAGTGCTGTGGCTAACCTCGTGCTTAGTCCTGCTGGGGAACTCTGGCAGCCAGGGTAAAATGTACACTTCAGTGCCATCCCACCCAAGTTGATGATTGTTGTCTTCCCTGGTTCATTAGTTGAGGGTGCAGCTGGGGATAGAGATGGGGACTAGGCTTGCTTTCCAGACTCTAGGAGGAAAAGAGCTCAGGGAAAGGGCTGCAGGATCTCATTGTTGCAAGCTGGGTGAGTGTGCATTGCATTGGTGACAGCCTGAGGATGTGGGAAGGTCTTCCAAAGCATTTGCTCTAACTGGGCACAAGACCTGGTCCTTTGTACTTCAGTAATATTATTTCCATGTAAGGTGGATGCCTGAGACTCAGGGAGGGCCATACAGCTCGTAAACTGTGGAGTCGGATTAGAACTCGTATCTGTTCAACTCCAAAGCTTGTGCTTTTACTCCCAACACTATTGGTAAGGTCATGAGGTCTTAGGTTTTCAGCCAAATACTCTTTAAAATATTGTACAGAACCTGAACACATCTAAGAAGGGAAAAAGTCCTCTAAAACATAAAAATATAATCTAATTTTAAAGCAAAATGATCCCCCAGGGTTCTTCATGAATTTTTATCAGACCCCAAAAATTTGAGAACTCAAACTAGAATATGAGAATGACCATGTAAATAAACAAAAACTGTAGGAACCTACTACATATAACAACAGTCAGAAAAATTCAGACACAGTATAACGCACTGAATTCTAGGGAAGATGAGATGGAAATCTACATCATGAAGTGTCGGTAACAGGTCAGACTTGCCTTCATTGCCGCATCTTGATGACAATAAAATTTAGGAAAATTCTTTGAAGACTAGGTTTTGGAAATTATTAATCTGTGAAATGAATAGTAAACTCATGGAATCAATGTTTGATAATATAGCCATTATCAACAATGTACATGTTGATAGTAGTTTTATATTGGGTTAATAATGAAAATTAAAATGCTGTCTGGAGCATATTTGAACTCTGTAAAAGCTGACATCTGTCTGAAAGACAAATGATAGCAACGCCACTCAATTCTGGCACCAAATGGAACATTTGCCTCTGCTTATGACTGAGGCTTGTCATTCTATTTCTTACTTCTAATCTTTGATATCTTTTCTTCAGCTCTAGCTCAAATCAGGGATTATTACTAAATTGTTTCTTTGATTACACAATGTCAGTTACCCTTTGCATTCTAAAAATATTCCTTCTTCTTGATCTTTCTGCTTTTCTCCTGGTGTCCCTGAAACTGGATCTTTGATGAGATGAACTTCCAGTAATCCTTTTTTATCTCAAATTGGGGGAGACAGCTGTGTTCTGGTTAATAGAGAGATTATTATATATATATATATATATATATATATCATGTTTAAATCAAGAATTTTGATACAATAAGATATACTTTATACACTAAATCCTATGGGGAACAAAATTAGTTATTAGATAAGTTAGAAATGAGGGAAATAAATAATCCTTATTGTAAACTTGGAGTATAACTTATGTGCTGGGTATGCTATATAATTCATGGCTTGCAAAATTATATAATTTTATCCTTATATTGATTCTTCACAGTAGGTTGAAGGGCTGCAGTGTATAGTTGGACTTTGAACCCAGGTGTGGGATGATTAAAAACCTGTAACCTATCATGACCCTTTTAAAAACTTTACAATTTTGCCTGTCTCAAGATCATCTTTGTTAATATGAACTGTTTTACAGTTGCAAAAATTAGAAATGTCTGCTTATCTCAAAAAGCAGATATTCATGTTAATAGGTAACATGAATAAATGTATAAAATGAGTATATAGTTTCTATTTCAAAAAATTCCATTATTATGCAGTCAACTTTTTGCTCCTCTGTGGACAAAATATTCCCTTGCTAGAAACTGGTCTCCAGCTGGTCATCATGAAAGATTATTTACTCTTTCAAGCCACTAATCCACCCCTGGCTTGCTGTATCAGTAAACTACAAAATGCTATCTTACTGGCTTGAACTATTAGGAACTTGTTTCAGTATCCTTCACCCAGAAAGCTGTCCTTTGAAAAATGTCAATAATGATTTGATCACTCACTTGTAAGATCGATGAAGGACAAATGTTGTATAATATGAGACTTTATGTCCATGTCTGAAAGCAATAATTGTGTATTTTGCAGTCTTCACAGTCTAACACCTAGTTCTTCTGGCATCCTAACATTTCTTGTCTTTTTAAAATATTTGTTTAACATTTCTACTATTGTATAATTATATTAGCCACTTTGGGGTAGCCCTTCCCTATAATTTCTATATTTGAAAGTGACTAACATAAGTTAGTCTCTTGATTCTCACGGTGTGCCAGAGATGGCAAAATATCTCCAAATATCCAGTCTTTCCACTTTCCTTAATAAAAGAAGCCCTATATCTTCACTAACTTTCCAGCCAGCTACAGAACTCATTCCCCATCTTCCTTTAAGCTAGACTTAGTCATATGACTGAGTTCTGGCCAATGAAATCCGTGAAGATATATGTGGAAGTGTTGCGTGTTATTTCTGGGAAGTCTTTTCAACAGAGATGTACCACTTCTCCTTTCTACTTCCAGCTGTCTTAAATATGGGTTAAATGGCTGGAGTCCCAGCAGCCATCTTGGACCATGAATGGACCCTGAAAATGGAGACCTTTGAATAGCAACACAATGATAGAGAAAGAGCTTGGGTTCTTGATAACCTGTAACCCTATCCCAACCACAGACTACCAATCTCTCTGACTTAGCTTCCATTGTTTAGGTCCTTTGTAACTGCAACCAAACCTACTCAGAATCATACACAGATTATATAAATCATTGTTATTTTTACCTTAAAAACTATATTTTCTAACCAAATATTTCCTCTTTTGGTAGTAACCAAGAAGATGAAATGGCAAAAGCACTTCTTACTTTTGGCCCTTTGGTAGTCATAGTAGATGCAGTGAGCTGGCAAGATTATCTGGGAGGCATTATACAGCATCACTGCTCTAGTGGAGAAGCAAATCATGCAGTTCTCATAACTGGGTTTGATAAAACAGGTAAGTGCTGATAAGACTCAGTTTATTGCTTTCCAGCTTGGATGCTGACTGCAACATGATCACCATCCTGTAGAACGTTGAAATTTGGTTCTGCTGTGGCTAAGTCCTCATAAGACCTTCACAACTTCTCAACAATCTTATAGGTGCAAATGTGACGAGCTCAGCTTGGTCGTGGAGACCCTAACCCAGTGGCACTAGAGGAATTAAAGACACACACACAAAATATAGAGTGTGGAGTGGGAAATCAGGGGTCTCACAGCCTTCAGAGCTGAGAGCCCTGAACAGAGCTTTACCCACATATTTATTGACTGCAAGCAAATGATAAGCATTGTTTCTGTAGATTATAGGTTAAAAGTATTCCTTATGGGAAATAAAGACATGGGCTGAAATAAAGGGATGGGTCTGGCTAGTTATCTGCAGCAGGAGCATGTCCTTAAGGAACAGATTGCTCGTGCTATTATTGTGGTTTAAAAACGCCTTTAAGCAGTTTCCTGCCCTGGGTTCAGCCAGATTTTCCTTGCCCTCATTCCGGTAAACCCACAACCTTCCAGCGTGGGCACCATGGCCATCACGAATATGTCACAGTGCTGCAGAGATTTTGTTTATGGCCAGTTTTGGGGCCAGTTTATGGCCAGATTTGGGGGGCCTGTTCCCAATATAAATGTCTTATCAGATTCCACCTGTCAATTTTTGGGTGGATATCTTGTTAAAATGGTGATAATGTTTATCAATATAAAACTATCTGGAATATTTAGAATAATTGCTGGGAAAAGGTAAGTGCATATTATTTTATCATATGTATGTATCAGTTCTTTGTTTCTTTTTCTCATTCCTTGGAAATTGGTGTTTGTTTTCATTTTATGCAGTCCCTGTATAAAGGGAAGTGAATTCAAACATATATTTCTACTGATTGGAGTGTGTCCCTAAGTACTGCGCAGATTTACTTAGTTAAAATAAAGTGGTTTAAGTTCCATTACATTACATTACATTACATTTTTAATCTTCTTCTCAGAGCTACTATCCTTATCAAGAATCCAACTTAAAATAAAGAAACTTAAACATTCATAACAAAGTTGAGTTTTCAGGATTTGTTACCATTTATGTTTCATTGTAGGAAGCACTCCATATTGGATTGTGCGGAATTCTTGGGGAAGTTCATGGGGAGTAGATGGTTACGCCCATGTCAAAATGGGAAGTAATGTTTGTGGTAAGTCATAAATTTGTGTTTAAAACCTCGAGATAAATATGAAGGAGATTATTAGAATATTTTAGAGTTACAATATACTCAAACCACTTTAGCAGTAATAGTTTTTGTCCTTTAACCAAATGATGAACAAAAAAAGTGTTTTACAAGAGGAACTGTTAAACATATTAGTATTTGAAAAAGGAAGAGGGACCTTAGTAAAAAATATATGTTACATATATATCTTAAAACATAAGATAAAGTAATAATTTACCAAGGTTAATTACTTTAAAAACGAGATAAACACAAAGCTTAGGAGACTGGACTCCTGCAGAAATGTCTTCTTGTTCCAAATTTACATTTCATAACTATAAAGTTTTCTTAATTTGTGTATTGTAATATCTGCTTAATAATTATCAAGAGTTTTTCTTTGTTTTAAATATACGGAAACAGCATTAGTATTGTTTGTGACTTAATAGGCCCCTTGCCATCTACAAAATTCTAGCAAAACACCCACTAGAATTGAGAGGCTTAGGCAAATACCAAACATGCTTTTTTATTGAATGACAACTTCTTTTTTTTTTTGAGATGCAGTCTCACTCTGTCTCCCAGGCTGGAGTGCAGTGGTGCTATCTCGGCTCACTGCAAGCTCCACCTCCCGAGTTCACACCATTCTCCTGCCTCAACCTCCTGATTACCTGGGACTACAGAGGCCCACCACCACGCCCAGCTAATTTTTTGTTTTTGTATTTTCAGTAGAGACAGGGTTTCACCGTGTTAGCCTGGATGGTCTTGATCTCCTGACCTCGTGATCCGCCCTCCTCAGCCTCCCAAAGTGCTGGGATTACAGGCGTGAGCCACCATGACCGGCCTGAATGACAACTTTTTTTTTTTTTGAGACGGAGTCTCACTCTATCGCCCAGGCTGGAGTGCGGTGGCCGGATCTCAGCTCACTGCAAGCTCCGCCTCCCGGGTTTACGCCATTCTCCTGCCTCAGCCTCCGGAGTAGCTGGGACTACAGGCGCCCGCCACCTCGCCCGGCTAGTTTTTTGTATTTTTTAGTAGAGACAGGGTTTCACTGTGTTAGCCAGGATGGTCTCGATCTCCTGACCTCGTGATCCACCCGTCTCGGCCTCCCAAAGTGCTGGGATTACAGGCTTGAGCCACCGCGCCCGGCCCTGAATGACAACTTTTTAAATGGACCATCAACCAAACTAAAATAGCTGGTTAAGAATTTTAACCTTATAAAACCATATTTAAACCTATGTTCTACAACTTTTGGTTTAGAAATCAATGTATTTTCTGAATGAAGCTAGACCCAAACTAAGTTACATATTAGAGCAATCATGTCATTTCTCGTAATAATTTGTTCCAACATATATACAATTTTTTTAAAATGCAGAATCTTTCAGATTATGAGACTGATTAGTTACAGAAAAATTTGAAAGTTTATGTTTAATGCTTATTATCCAATCATTCCATAAGGCAGAATCTATGAGAGTTCATGAGTGATCTATTCTGTCACCCTGATGAGACAGTTTTAATAAGTTATTCAGGCCGGCGCGGTGGCTCAAGCCTGTAATCCCGGCACTTTGGGAGGCCGAGGTGGGCGGATCACGAGGTCAGGAGATCAAGACCATCCTGGCTAACACGGTGAAACCCCGTCTCTACTAAAAAAAAAATACAAAAAACGAGCCAGGCGAGGTGGCGGGCGTCTGTAGTCCCAGCTACTCGGGAGGCTGAGGCAGGAGAGTGGCGTAAACCCGGGAGGCAGAGCTTGCAGTGAGCTGAGATCCGACCACTGCACTCCAGCCTGGGCGACAGAGCGAGACTCCATCTCAAAAAAATAAAATAAAATAAAATAAGTTATTCATTGAAAAAAGTCAACACCACAGAAATGTATTGGCCAGAGCACTAGCAATCCCATCAGGCCTCCACTTTTCAGCATTACTGGGAGCTCATACATCTTTGGAACTTGCAGATAAATTACTGATGCTGGCCGGGCGTAGTGGCTCACGCCTGTAATCCCAGCACTTTGGGAGGCTGAGGCGGGCAGATCACAAGGTCAAGAGTTCAAAGACTAGCCTGACCAACATGATGAAACCCTGTCTCTACTAAAAATACAAAAATTAGCCAGGCATGGTGGTGCACGCCTGTAATCCCAGCTCCTTGGGAGGCTGAGGCAGGAGAATCAGTTGAACCTGGGAGACAGAGGTTGCAATGAGCTGAGATCAGGCCTCTGTACTCCAGCCTGGGTGACAGAACAAGACACTATCTCAAAAACAAATAAATAAATAAAAATAAAAAATTACTGATGCTAATCATTGAACCCTTGCTGCTAAACATATATTATGTCTGACTGCAGCAGTGGTGGATCTTGGATTTGGGCTGAGGGGTGACTGCTTTCAAATCTCTGACAGGAGTGTTAAAATATCATAATTCAAATATTCGTTATAATTGCCTCAGTTATAACTACATCCCTCACCACAGCCTTTCTCCATCCCTCAGCTACTAAGGGTGAGTGGAGATCATTTCTGCTCTCCACCTGCTTTCATAATATAAATCTTTAAGGCCATGCCTGGTTAGTAATCATATGAGGATTGAAATTCTTCCTGAAAGTGAGTATTCCCTGAAAGTTACAATGATGTCATATTACTCTTATGAACAATGGTGTAAGGCAGATAGTATTTCATAGCTGCAAGAGATTTCGAAGATATGGTTAGTTACAATAAAAACCAGTCTTCGGATAGGCTAGTTACCGCTTTTGCCATGATGTTACAGTCTATGTTCTTGTGTATAAAGAAAGCATAGCACACTTGTGATTTATTAAAGTTTTACCCACATTCAAATTTTAGAATTTGAGTTATGAAATTGCATTTAAAATAATTTCTTAAGTTATTTTGCCTCTAAGAAATAATGTATTAGTTCAATACAGATGCATACATTTATTCAGTTAACAAGTAGTTTTTGTTGTAGATTTTTAAAATCTTTAAAATTATTTTAGTTTCTTAAAACAAAAGTATTAGGCATACTTCTAATATGCCTAATCTCCTCTAATATCTGCTTTTGATGATACCATGTTTACATTGACAAGCTGTGATAAGTATTACATTATTTTCTTAGCAGATACTAACTCTTTCTGAACCCAAGTGAGAAATTGCTTTATTTTACAATTTCAAAAGCATCTAAAGAGGAAATAGACTAATGATTCCTTTTTTCCCCTTAGGTATTGCAGATTCTGTTTCTTCTATATTTGTGTGACATGTTGGGCAGATCAAGAGACAGCTACAAAATGAAGGTTTTCATAATGCAATGTAACCTAGTACTTCAAAGTGTTATTCAACTTCAAGTTTCAGCAACTACCTACAAAAGATTCTAAGGCCTAGTAGTATTTAAACTAAGTTTCAGAATGTTACCTTCTTGTAGAGAGATGGACAACCAAAGTCAGTGGGACACACTCCAGCGCAGAAGCCTGCAAGGAAGCCTATGGAATAGTTTCTTGCCCTGAGAGGAAATTCAGATTAGGAAATATTTTAGGCCCCTGCAACTGGGGGAGGCTGCTGTTTACTTTTATTTGCTTATTATATATTTGATTGTTTATTATGAGATATTTCAGGTGGGATCAAAGAGGTCATAAGAATTTGTTTTCTTTTGTGGGGTATAATTACTAGCTTTAGGTTACCCCTATACACAAGAACGGCCAACCTAAAATTTTGTGTTCCTTGTACAGTTCATTATTTAGCAGCCCTCTGAGATGGTATATCGGAAGGATTTGCAACACCAATTGCTTTACCTAAACAAATGGTGCTTACTCTTTGAACAGCAGAGTGACCATGTAGAAGGAAGGAAAAGGGTAAAATCCCCTCAAACTGAAATTAAATGAACAATAAGACAACTACATAAGTAACTTCTAGTAGCATTGCCTAAGAGACAAATTACTGTTTGTTAATTTTCTTTGTGAATAGGAATCCAATAGATCGTATTTCTTACTTTGTTCTTTTTATACTGGAGAATAATATTTTGTTCTCTAGTATATCAAAATATTATCTCATAATTTCTCCCTCTCTTTCTCTTACTCTTTCTCAAGTTTTCCTGGTGGCTTTGCTTCCCTGACTAAAGAATTAAGTCTCATTTTTACTTTCCATTTCTATTTTCTAGCCACTTAGTTGGCTCCCTTTGTCTCTATACTTTTACCAACATTAGGATCCCACCTCTTCCTTCCTCCCCTAATTCATAGGCACCACTCTTATCAAAGTCCCATCTCTTAACCCTGGGTATCAGTCAAACTGTGAGTTTTCCAGACTCTGTTTCCCAGTTTTCCCCTTAGCTTTCCTGGTCTCCCATCTGAATTGCTTCTTTGTGCACCTTTTTTTCTTTCCCTTGGCTCCCGGTCTTGATTCCTGTGATCACTCTTGCATCACTAATTGCACAAGTGCTTTCAGGTGCAATTCTGATTAGCCTGCGTCTGTGCAGTGATCAATAATCCAGTGTGCCTAGAAGGGACACTGTGTGCTGTTCATGACCTGCAACCAGAAAACAAGCCATTTCTTGTTAGCAGTGTAAGAACCTTATAGCAAAAGAGTTGACCTTCTGATTGAATATAAGTACAACCATATTAAATGAGTCAATACAAGAAAATTATTTCTGATACTATGTACATACATATTTCTTCTCTAAACTTTGTCATTCTTTCCTAATGTGTATGATCTAACAAAAATGAAACATGAAATGCAGCAACAACCACTAAAAAAATTCAAGGGCATCTAACTTTTTCTGTCACTTTTGCCCTTTGTTTATCCTTCCCTGTGATTAGATAAACAAAATGCTGTATTTCTCTTCTTACACCAATCAGACCCAATCCCAAAAGAATGTTTGTTGACTCAGGTTTAGAGATGTTCCAGTAAGACAGATATTGACATTTTAATTGATAAATATTTTTATTATTCAGGCATGCCAGAAAAGAACTATGTCCTGCTTGTCTAGTTTGTATTTGCTACTGACTTTCTATGTGATATAAATGCATTTCTAATACTCTTTCTCAAATTCTAAAGGATTTTTAAATTTCAGAATGATTAATATGTTTCTGCTGTTGTGGATTTTGATGATATTTACAATAAAACAACCTACATTTGACTTTGATTTAAAAAGAACCTCTTCTTAACTGTATGGCTTACATTTCGCCAACACAGTATTAATGTGCTTTATATTTACACTGTTTTCTCAGCTCTAAATTAATATATCCAGCTTTTGGTTTTCTCCATAGGCACTTCAACCTCAGTGTTTCCAAAACTCCATTCATCATCTTCCCTAACTCCTCCCACCGCCCCCAACAAAAATCTCCTTTACCTCCTAGAGCCTCTATTTTGGTTAACAGAATCAACATTATGGAATCACCCAATCAATAACATTAAGACAAATCCTAAACGTTTAAGCAGGTCATCCACACCTTGGTAACCCATCAGTGAATCACCTGCCTCCTGTGGCTACTGTCATTTCTTAGTTGCAATGTTCTTTAGTGTCATTTATCTCCATTATTCAGTAGCTACTCATTATACTCTATGTCCCTTAATCCAGACTCAGAGTCCACTGATTCAGATCAATATTCTTATAGTCCATCTACTTTGTTCCCCCCGCATTTACATTTCTCAAAGATATCAGGTTTTCTGTTCACAACCATTCAAGGGTTCCCAGTGCCTATGATACCATGCGAGCTCTTTTAAGTGAGCTTTCATGAAGAAGCTCCTCTCTACCTTTTCAACCATGATTGCTACTGTGCTGCATAGTTCAATTGCTCTAATGCTGTGCTCTAGCCATAACAAACTACTTAAGACAAAGCAACAAAATCCTCATCTAATAATTAGAGGTCATAATGAAAGTCATCAACATGTTTCCGGATGTAGTTTCACAAAGATCTCAAAGTGAATACTAGATTAGCCAACCTTACAGTGATTTTCCAACCCATTTAAAAGTTATAAAGTGAGTCATCAGCACTACAAGCAAGTGTGACTGGGCAAGGGTGGGAACTTGCAGTCTAAATTATTTTGATATTTATGTTAAGAATAACTGATATATCCTTTGATAAAACTCTTGCGACTTCTAGCTTAGTCACACCAAGAAATATAGGTGTAAAAAACTAAATATAACCATATAGTCTATGATATGGTTTGGCTGTGTCTTAACCCAAATCTCACCTTGAATTGTAATAATCCCCACATGTCAAGGGCAGAGCCAGGTGGAGATAATTGAATCATGAGGGTGGTTTCCCCCTACTGTTCTCATGGTAGTGAATAAGTCTCATGAGATCTGATGGTTTTATAAATGGGAGTTCCGCTGCACAAGTTCTCTTGCCTGCCACCATGTAAAACATGCCTTTGCTTCTCCTTTGCTTTCCACCATGATTGTGAAGCCTCCCCAACCATGTGGAATTGTGAGTTCATTAAACCTCTTTCCTTTATGACTTACCCAGTCTCAGGTATGTCTTTATTAGCAGCGTAACAACAGACTAATACAACAGGCTAAGAAGGGAGTTACAGTATTGGCCAGGGTGATTGACCCAGACCATCAAGATGAAATCAGTCTACTACTCCACAATGGAGGTAAGGGAAAGTAGGCGTGGAACATAGGAGATCCCTTGGGGTATCTCTTAGTATTGTCATGCCCTGTGATTAATGTCAGTGGGAAACTACAACAGCCCAATCCTGGCAGGACTGCAAATGGCCCAGACACTTCAGGAATGAAAGTTTGGGTCACTCCACTGGGTAAGAAACCATGACTTGCTGAAGTTCTTGCTGAAGACAAAGAGAATAAGAGGTAGTGGAATAAGGTAGTCATCAATAGCAGCTTCAGCCATGTGACAAGTTGCAGAAATGAGGACTGTAATTGTCATGAGTATTTCCTCCTTATTTTGCTGAGAACATGTTTGCACATATATACACTTGTACTAAGAAAATATATTCATTTTATTTCCTTTCTTTTTGCTTTATCATGTCATGTCAGATTTGTTTACTTCGTATCAACATGTAAGTGTTGTTAACTTTATGTAATAGCATTTGGGTTGGGGATTGGTGCACTTCCAGTTGTACAAAGGATAGCTGTACTGTGTTAGGTGTAATTATGACCTTATTATTGTCCTTATTTGAAGATTATATACAATTTCAGGAGATATGGATGGGTTCAAGTTGACAAAGTTGTGATGGTTAATATTGAGTGTCAACTTGATTGGATTAAAGGATGCAAAGTATTGTTACTGAATGTGTTTGTGAGGGTGTTGCCAAAGGAGATTAACATTGGAGTCAGTGGACTGGGAGAGGCAGACCCACCCTCGGCCTGGGTGGGCACCATCTTATCAGCTGCCAGTGTGAAAACAGGCATGGAAAGAACAGACCTGCTGAGTCCTCTGGGCTCCATCTTTCTCCCATGCTGGAGGCTTCCTGCCCTGGAACATCACACTCCAAGTTCTTCAGCTTTTGGACACTTGGACTTACACCAGTGATTTGCCAGGGGCTCTGCGGCCTTCAGCCGCAGACTGAAGGCTATATTATTGGCTTCCCTACTTTTGAGGTTTTGGGACTTGGACTGGCTTCCTGCTTGCAGACCTATTGTGGGACTTCATCTTGTGATTGTGTAAGTCAATACTCCTTAATAAACTCCCCTTCATATATACATCTATCCTATTAGTTTTGTCCCTTTGGAGAATCCCAACTAATACAGTCTATTAAAATAATGATAAACATTGACAAATAACATTTACACCAATATTCTAAGGCACTTTGGTGACAGAACATCTATTAACATATTTTTTTCCTAAGAAATAGCAAAGCTTATAAAACAAGTACTTTCACCCCCAGATGGATAGGAAACTAGGCTTCAACTGATGATTGTACCAGATAGTTAATAAATGGCAGAGCCAGAATTTGCCCTCGAGCTTGTTGATTTCAAAACTAGTGCCTTTTAGCCACCATGCCATTTGACTCTGTATTATATCAGCCTAGTCGCCATCAGATACTGTGTATACACACATACATGAGCACACAACAGTCATGGAGGCAAAAGCAATTATATACAATTCTGAGACAAACTAGATGATATGATCCTTATAAGAAAAAAACGCAATTGAAGCCAAAGAATAGTTCAATTCCATCAAGAACCTACCTACTGCTTGCTAGTGATAATGACTCTAGGTCAAGGTTGACATACATTTTAGATTTTTAAAATAATATTATGTATTTCCTCCCATAACAAAAATATAAGTTTTCCCAATAACCTGGCCAAGCTAGAAAAAGAAGACTAAAACTCATGTCTGATTTAAACTCTTAGCCTAATTAATGTCTTATTAGAAATGAACTGGGTCACTGTTCAGTCTGTGTCCTTTCTTCTGGAAAGCACATCTTCTTTGAGGGGACTGCTCCTTGCTCCTACCTCAGTTCTGCATGCATTAGAGTTCACTGCACTTCCCAGATCACAGGCATGGGAGCTGGGGGAAAGAGAAGGTTTGCCCTGTGTGAGTCCAGTGGTGCTGGAAACTGGGACCCAGCCTGAGACAGAAGCTGTTCTACTACAGGAAAGAATAAAGCCAACACCTACAGAGAAGAGATGAGACGGAAAAGATCTCAGAGTGTTCCGGGAATATAGACCTCCAGCAACTGGACCCAGTCCTTGTGGCATCAGAGTTTCCAGGCTCCTCTTTCAAGGCTTTCTGGGCAGTGTTCATTTGAATTCTGCAAGCTGGTAATCCTCCAGTATATCCCCTCTAGACAAACTTCAGATAGGTTTCTGTCTTTGGTCATTAAGATTCCTAACAAAAGGCTGGGCGTGGTGGCTCAAGCCTGTAATCCCAGCACTTTGGGAGGCCGAGACGGGCGGATCACGAGGTCAGGAGATCGAGACCATCCTGGCTAA
>NW_012118487.1:31928884-31938959 GCF_000951035.1 Colobus angolensis palliatus
GGGAGGCTGAGGCAGGAGAATGGCGTAAACCCGGGAGACGGAGCTTGCAGTGAGCTGAGATCCGGCCACTGCACTCCAGCCTGGGCGACAGAGTGAGACTCCGTCTCAAAAAACAAAAAGATTCCTAACAAATACAATCAATATTTCAAAAACAATACAAGGAGAAAGATTAATACTTTATTATTATTAAAATTTTGTTTGAAAGTCTTTGTACAGAATAACATAGTGTACTGCATAGAATATTTGAAATAGCTGAAGTTTACAAGTTTATAAAGATGAAACAATGAGATAATGATTACATTAAGTGGTTACATTAAGTCTCAGGGGAAATTGAATTTTTAATAGGAAAACACCCTATGTACAATGTTACTATTTAAATGAATTCTTTCTCATCTTAATGCTTAGTCTTGCCACAAACGAGAGGTAATCAAATTATTTCTAAAATTAAATCAGAGCATTGTGGTGCTGAACAACATATGTGTACATATATTAAAACTATTTATGAAAATTCATAGAAAATAAAAAATAGACTGTGAAGCCAGTATTCTTCATAGATTTTGCAGATGATTTTAATCTGATTCATCACTGCTGAAGTAGGAGCTATCACAGTATTCAGCTGTATATAGAAATTTGTGAATGGTTGGGTTCATCTTCGGTATCCAGTGTCGGGGAATCAGGTATGTTGAAAGATTAAATAAGTCTACGAATACCTTGTACCTATCACTGGAAAAACACATACATGAAGATGTGTTACATTGGTTGACATGAAATATTTAAAATTTTCAATTAGAAAATTTATTTCTCTGATATTTTCCATAATTAATTAGTACTCAATATTATGCATCTCATGTTGTATATATCGTATATTAAATTAGGTATTATGTAGTATTAGTATTGATTGCCTACTTTTTATTCCATTTTCAAAGTTTATGCCCACAAAGCAGTATTATGTGTTTTAGAACAGGGTGTTTCATATTAAAACTGAGAGTCTTATTGCTGGCACCTTCATAAAGATAAGGATGTGTTCTCATTTCCTACTTCTGAAGGATGGTATGCAAGGTAATACATGTAACGCATACCAAATCTTAGATGCTCATTTGGAAATATTTCCAACTGAAAAGCTGCCAAATAACTGCCCTAAGGGTTTAATGGACTCATAATAAATGTCTATGAAGTAGTTTTAACACTAAAATTGCGTTTGTGTTGTTAGTCAACAATTTTAACTGTTACAGTTTTATGGAGGAAGAACATTTGCCTTTGAAGTCAAATAAATCTGGGTTCAAATTCTGGATCTGTCACCTACAATTCAAGGACCTGTGACAAGTTGTTTAAACTTCAATGCCCCAGTTTCTAACTCTGTAAAATGAAAACTTCAGTCCTTCCTTTTGGTCAGGTCTTTTTTTTTCTTTTTAATACTTTAAGTTCTAGGGTACATGTGCACAATGTGCAGGTTTGTTACATATGTATACATGTGCCATGTTGGTGTGCTGCACCCATTAACTCGTCATTTACATTAGGTATATTTTCTAATGCTATCCCTCCCCCCCCACACACAATAGGACCCCGTGTGTGATATTCCCCTTCCTGTGTCCAAGTGATCTCATTGTTCAATTCCCACCTATGAGTGAGAACATGCAGTATTTGGTTTTCTGTTCTTGCGATAGTTTGCTGAGAATGATGGTTTCCAGCTGCATCCATGTCCCTACAAAGGACATGAACTCATCCTTTTTTATGGTGGCATAGTATTCCATGGTGTATATGTACCACATTTTCTTAATCCAGTCTGTCACTGATGGACATTTGGGTCGATTCCAAGTCTTTGCTATTGTGAATAGTGCTGCAATAAACATACGTGTGCATGTATCTTTATAGCAGCATGACTTATATTCCTTTGGGTATATCCCCAGTAATGGGATGGCTGACAGTAACTGAAACAGCATGGTACTGGTACCAAAACAGAGATATAGACCAATGGAACAGAACAGAGCCCTCAGAAGTAATACCACACATCTACAGCCATCTGATCTTTGACGAACCTGACAAAAACAAGAAATGGGGAAAGGATTCCCTATTTAATAAATGGTGCTGGGAAAATTGGCTAGCCATAAGTAGAAAGCTGAAACTGGATCCTTTCCTTTCTCCTTATACAAAAATTAATTCAAGATGGATTAGAGACTTAACTGTTAGACCTAAAACCATAAAAACCCTAGAAGGAAACCTAGGTAGTACCATTCAGGACATAGGCATGGGCAAGGACTTCATGTCTAAAACACCAAAAGCAATGGCAACAAAAGCCAAAATTGACAAATGGGATCTAATTAAACTAAAGAGCTTCTGCACAGCAAAAGGTCAGGTCTTTTTAAAACTGAGGTAACAACACACTAGAGATGATGTTTGTGTTAATTACTCCCACCACCCACTGATGTGTGTGCTCAGTTGGTATTGGCAGTTATTGATTGTTTTGTGCTTACAGAATTTATTTCTAGGGAAAGTGAAAATGCCTACAAATGATGAAAATTTAAACCTGTTTATTTTAGAAACCAACCAATCTGATAATAACAGTAGGGATGAAATCAATGTACTGTAAAGATTTGGGGGGGAGCTAAATGCAAATGTCTAATTTATTCTTGAATTGATTCTTCTTTTTCAAGGGACCATAGAAGTTTTTCAGTTTCTAGATGTATCCATTTGTCCATTTTTCTATGATATTGTGAATATCAAAATAAGAATGTACATCCCATAGGAACCTCTCTAGCATATTTTAAATCCTTAATAAATGTTGATCTCTTTCCTTGTAAACACTTTGAAAAGGGCACTCTCTGGAGTAGATGGAAATAGTTTTATAATATAGAGTCACATCAGAAAACAAGATGCTACTTTAACTGTGTCGTTTATCTAGCCAGGAAGACATTTGTAGAATTAATGATAAATGTTTTTGTCTAGTCAAAACTCGAGCCACAATGAGTTGAAGACATTTCTGCCTGGATGTAAGCACTGTTAAACCTTTTGTTTCCTCACATATCATGCAGGCATTGATACCACACCCCTTTTCATACAGGATCAAAGCAGTGAAGGTTCATAATTAAAGATTTTATAAAATTACTTCCAAAAGACCGAATTGGAATATTCTAACTACAAATGTGCTGTTAGTAGTTCAGACAGGAGCAAATAAAATGACTTTTTAAAGGTAATCAGTGTATAGACGGAGAAACAAATTGTTGGTGACTGCCACCAGGAAGAAAGGAGAATTTCCCCACCTACCTCACGGTTGAGCGCAGGTAGTGATAACCTGAGGAACCACCGGTGCCAGCTTTGCTGCCCAGCATTCTGTGCACCATGCACACATGGTTATCTAGGCAAACACACAAATTGACTGCATGGATATTTTCCCACCATTAGTTCCACAGTGTTCTAACAATAAGGGGTTGGTAATGATTATTGCTTCTGAGAAAAGGCTGACAACTAACACTTGGCCATATGGAAGGCTCATACACCAGAGCCGGATGAGACTGTGAGGTTGCCTAGCGCTCCACTTGCTTCAGGCTACGTGCATTTCACTCCGTCCTTCGTTACATTTAGCCCATGGACACAATGGAAGAGACCAGGGCCATAACATGACTCATGAGCCCATGCCACCTTTGCCTTTATGGCAAATTCCTTCATTTAAAAAAATTAAAAACCATTTAAATTAAAAATTTAAAACTGCATTGACATAATGGCAAATATATTACTCTTATATAATAAAACTTTCTTTGACCTAAAGTTTATTTTTTCCTTCAGATTTTAAAATAAAATATTTTCATGAGCCCCCAAAAGTATTGTGGGCCTTAGCGTGCGTATGGATCAGTTGGCCCTGGGAGGGAGTGATGGCCAAGGTGGTATGTATGAAAGAATGCAACCACTCACAAAGGAGGGGGGAAGAGAGAAAGTGGGCACGAGGGCACACAGAAGACCAAGATAAAGAGCACAGGAACAGCATGTGGGGAAGCAGCATGGGGTGAGTGGGAAGGACTTACATCTCCATTTGGTCATCAGTGAATCTATGTCCATAAGAGAAGTCAGCAACTGAAAAGGCACCTGGAACCTAGGCTCTTCCCTAAAGCAAAAAGAAGAAAAAGAAGAATATATTAAAGTAAATCGAGTGCGTTAGAAGGAGCATGAGTTTGACAATCAGTTGGCCCTGGAAACAAATGTCAGCTTTGCCTGTGAGGAGCTGTGACAGCTTTGGCTTATTCTCTCAGTCTCAGTTTCTTCGTCTCAAAGATGAAATACTACTACTCAACTTGTGGTGTTTGTTTGAAGTCTAGAAAATTCCATGTAATATACATGAAGTAATCACCCAGAGTCACACCTAACATTGGTTCTTATTAAAAGGAGACAGATGCAGTATCACAGATTTCCCAGCCAAAAATAGTCAAACACTTTTAGGCAAAGATATTAAAGCACAAAAGGAAAAACCACTTTTTATTTCTTTTCATCTATTTGGTTTTTTTGGTTTGTTTTTTTGTTTTTGTTTTGTTTTTACATCTATTTCTTCAACTTTCTCAGTATATTTTCTACTTAGGACGCATATGCCTGACTGGCATACATTTACCTGAATTTAGGAAAAGAGTCAGAAGATCTTGTTTATGTTGCCATTTTGAAGAAAGACTTGAAAAGATTTTAAAAATTAAATACACAGAAACATGACAGCCTGTCAATATAGATATTTTTTACTAGTGTGATATTTATTGTTCTGAAATATTTAATTCATGAACCCTGAGGATGGGACCTTCATACAACAGAGTAGGAATGAGTCAACATTTAAGGAATACTTCAAACATTTCAGACCATGAAGATAATTTTACTTGAAATTGCTGAATAAGTGGTACAGTTTGCAAGTTATTTTCACTTCGTGCATTTTTTTATTTTCTTAAACAGAAATAATCTTACAACATTGTTTAATGATAGAGCACATTTCGTGAGTGAGTCTCTGAGAGAGTAAACTTTGGCCATTTAGGACACTTGTGTTACATAGTGCTTTGTAGAATTCAGTCAAAAAGGATATTTGATTAATTTGTGCGGTGTTTAACTCCATTTAACCCTGTTCAGGGAAACAGTTATGCTTTTATTATTTAAAAGAAAAAAAGGGGGGGCCATAAAACTTCATTACTAATTATTTTCTAAGTTTTCTCCAAAAACTAAATTACTGCATTGAACTATGATTATAATTTTTAGGCCTTATACTGGATACATTATCCGTATCCACCCCTCAATTTTAATGTCAGTCTTTCTTCTGATTTGTTTTACCTGTAAAAATATATCATCAATGCTCCCTGAAGTGCTCTGTATGACAGCCGTCTTTCACCTGCAAAATATGTAGCAAATTTAAATTTATTTGATAATTTAAGGTAATTTTATATTAATTCAGCATCATCATCTTAAAAAATTTAATGGATTACATGTATTTAGAAATCAATATAAGTTTCAGTTTACATTTTTTATCCCTTAGGTTGAATTTACAAACATATCACTTAAAATACAATTTTAACATTGGATTTTTTAAAACAAACTAAAAATGTACATATTTTAAATTTTCAAAACCTTCAAATAGCACGTTAAGAAAACCTGATTTTTCTAGAAAATACTTGACTTTCATAACAAAATTCATTTTCCAAGTAAAATAGTATGTCTTTCCTCTCAAAAAGTAGACATGCGTTATAAGCATCATTTCAAAGTAGTTTTCACTAATTCACTTGAAATTAGTTAACTTGTTTTTAATGAGCACAATTATGTAAAATCATATATGTGTGCTCTAATGAAAGACTTTCTCCTTGCTTCAGGAAAACAAGATTTTGTTATTCCTTTACTGAAGTTTTTGTTTGTTTGTTTGTTTGTTTTTGTTGTTGTTGTTGTTTTAAGAAAACAGAAGCTAACAACCTTTAAGCTTATTAAACTTAATACCAATTTCATATGTTGCTATGTTTTGTACTTGTGTTATAAAAATTAATTTTTACTTTTATTCTGCCTATTTCCATAAAGGTTTAAGATTCTTTACAATAAAAGTTCTAAGTCAAAATGAACATAAAAGTTTAGAAATGAAAGTACTGATTTTATGGCTCAATAAGTTTCAGGAACTAATAGCTTAGTACCAATTGTGCGAAAAGTCTAAATGTAAGCATTTCCTGGTCTCCTGGTCAGTCAAGCAGATTTGTATGAAAGAGCTCACCCACACACAAAGGAGGGAGGAAGAGAGAAACAGGGTAGGAACATTCCATGTAATTGGAATGTAAGAACATTCCAAGCCCAGAGAACACATAAAGAGACTCCTTGGTGATAAATCCAAATAACTAAACTTAGCTAATAAAAGAAAATTAGTATGGCTGGGCCACACAAATATGAGATCATTGTAGACCACGTTAAAGATTTTGTTTTAATCCTAAAACAATGGGGTGACATCAATAGTTGTTCTCACAGTAGCTATTCCTTCCTTTTCTTACCTCTACCATAGTGTTTACTATTACAACGATTTGTCTTCATTTCTGTTCCTATTAGGCTGTGAACTATTTGAGAAACTTTATGCAATTGATCTTGATATCCCTTGTATCTGGCATAGACTATACAAATTTTTTTTCTAATGTTTTTGAAATAATCTGGGCATAGAAACCTGTTAAAATAGGTTTATCACTGAGAACATTTACTCTATTTTTGTTTCTATCAGTAGGATATCAATTTTCATTCTATTTCTCCCAAGTAAGGCTGATAGGCTTATAAAATGATGTTTTGATATCATATTCACACATTTCAGGGAAAAGATTCATAAAATAAAAAATAAAAATATCTACCTTTACTAAGGAGATGTTCATGACGTTTCTCATCAAATAAGGACAGTAGCACCTCTTTTTGCCTCTGAAATTCAGCCACCTGTTCCTCTTTTTCTTCAGACTCTTCCTTAGCCTTTAGGAAAAACATGGCATTAATAGTCCTGAGAGAGAATAAATAGAGTGATATTTTAGAAAACTTTGCTTACGAGGAAGAGACCTGTGGTTGCAGAAATGATGTACTTTTAATATTTACTGTATCATCTAATATTACTATTTGGAAATTATGTCTTATGAAAAGAAAAGGAATCTTCCACACACTCAGTGGCTCTATCCTTTCATTTAAGTTTAAATGATTTCTCAATATTAAATATTATCTTCATAAATATAATAAACAATGAACCCAGATGGACAAAAGCAGAGATAACTATCAGCAGTTAATAATGACCTAATTTTAAACAAGAATTATTTAACACAGGAAGTAAGGTAACTTCACTTAGAAAAAGTTAAGAATTCCTAGTCAAAAGAACTATTAACTCTATTGAAATTCTATATTCAGTATTGACTTCTGTAAATACAGTTTCTTAGATATTTCTCACTCATGTTTTCTTCATTTTCTCTCTATCTATTGATTGGTTTAAGAAAATTCTTATTTTTTCTGCCTACAACACATATTCTGTTTATAAGCCAATTAATTGAGCTAGGGCAAATTATTTAACCCCATTAATTCCAGTTCATCAGAACAACCACCCTATGTAGTATTAACCTATATGCGTATTATTTCCAATTAATTATTTATTCAACACATTTCATGCTAAGATAATAGAGATAAAATTGTGAGCAAAACTTGAAAGTTGTGATATTGTACAGGAATTAACTGGTAGGAATAAGACATTGAACAAATAATCACCCAGTCATTAAATTACAACCATAGACCATGCTATACAGAAGCAGTATTGGCATCATAACTTAAAGTAATAAGGAGTTTAGGAAAGACCTTCCTAAAGAAGTTTTCCTTGAACCAAGATCTTAAGAATCGGAAGGAGTTAGTTGGGGAAGAGCATTCTAAGTACAGAGAAGAACACAAAAGGACTCCTTGGTGATAAATGCAAAGAACTAAACTTAGCTAATAAAGAAACTCAGTATGGCTTGACCACATGAATGTGAGATCATAAAGGCCTTATAGACCAGGTTAAAGTTTTTATCTCAATTCTAAAAACAATGAGGCAACATCAAAAGGCTTTACACAAGAGGAAGATGTGATCAGATATGCCTTCTGAAAAGATTATTCAGACTGCAGTGTGGGAAGCATACTGGGAAGGTGGGGGAGAACAGTTCGGAGATTATTATAGTCCAGGTGAAAAACGATGGCAGGTTGCACTTGAGTGGTAGTGGTAGATTAAAGGATGATATCTGAGAACTAAATAGGTAACATCGGTAGGACTTGATGATAGCTTGAAGAAGTGGTGAAACAAGAGGGTGGAGCCAAGGATCACTAATTGATAGGAGTCTGACGACAGCCTAGACGAATTATAGGAGAAAAAATTCTTTAATGCAGAGAAGACAATGTTGGTATAAGAGTGGATGGAAGGGGTAATGTTCAAGTTTGGTTTTATTGGTGTGTTTTTGAGAGGACCAGGAGGAAATATCAAGTAAGGTATTATATACGTGTTCTGAAATATAAGGGGATATATAAACCAGAGATAAATGTTTGAGAATTATGTTGACTAAGTAGATATTGAAGTGGTGGGTATAAATGACACCATCTAATGAAAGAGTATAGAGATAGAACAGAGAGGATCTAAGCCAGTGGACTACAAAACTCTATCATTTATTGGTCTAAGAGAGAAATAAGAGCAAGTGAAAGAGATAGAGAAATAAGGGCCAGAGAATTAGAAGCAAACATAATGGTATGTACGAAATCCAAGAGAAAAGAATGTTCAAGAAAGAATAAGTCGTAGTCATTAGTATTGAATGTTTCTGCGAGGTCAACTAAGTTAAGACTAAAAATGTACATGAAGACCACATGAGAATGACGGCACAGGAAGACAGCTTGAAGTAAGCTGAGGATTAGATGAGAGATAAATAATTATTCTGACTTCTGTTCTCAATGATTTACCAGTATTTATTTAATTTCCTGTCATAATAATCTTATGAGTTAGATATTCTTATTTTTCTATTTTGCCAATGCTGAAAGAGAGGCAAAGAGAGGTGCAGTCACTTGTTCTCTGTCACATAGTTGTTTAAGAAGTGGAAGCGGAACTGGAACCCAAGCAGCGTGACTTCAAAGTATATGCTTTCAGCACTACCTGATGCAACCTCTCAAGATGTAGAATTTAAACAACTCTTCCAGGAAATTTAGTCATGCAAAGAGGATGAGCGACCTGAAAGATCAGGGCAATGAGAAATCAACAGTATCTTTTAAGTAGGAGAAAACTGACATTGTCTGAGAGCTGCCAGAAATATATACAAGAGCAGTAAATATACAAGAGCAAAAGCAAAGCTACAGGGCTAAACAGATTTGGTTCGTTGATTCACTGTGGGCCTAGTTCTGTCTAGAATTGGTCCTAATATAGAATTTTCAATAGAAATGAAAAAATAATATTAATCTCAGCTACTTATCATAGATAAAATTCTCCCTTGCAACAAAGGTCTTATTTTAGTATAATATTTATCGCACATAAAGAAAATGAAATCAATCATGTAATGTAGTCCAAGAAAATATATTCATGAAAGAAAAAAATATGAGAAAAATGAAAGGTTAAGAGAAAAGTAAAAATAATTAACTTTTGAATATTTCTGTATTAAATTTATATTAACTCATGTCCTCTAAATACCTGAATACTTATGAATTCCTCTTCCAGACCTCTGGTGATATTTTTTTCGAGCTTTCCCCAGAAGTTAAATCCATGTGGCTCTAAACCTGGGGTTCTTTCCAGCCATGCCTTGAATAAACATTATTTTTTAAGTGAGTACATGGTAAAATTTAAATTACGTAAAATGCATTGTAACTGACATGTATAAATTTGAAACAAGAAATCTTCATGGTTTCCAGAAACGTATGCTACAAGTTTTATTTGTAAATGTTTTCTGTTTCTCTTCATTTTTTTCACTTAAGAAATAATTAATATATTCAATTTCCTTAATTTTATGCCAACCATTAATAATGTTTACTCTTTATTTCTTAAGAAATATGTGGCCGGGCACGGTGGCTCAAGCCTGTAATCCCAGCACTTTGGGAGGCCGAGACGGGCGGATCACGAGGTCAGGAGATC
>NW_012118487.1:31939009-31940490 GCF_000951035.1 Colobus angolensis palliatus
ACAAAAAAATTAGCCGGGCGAGGTGGCGGGCGCCTGTAGTCCCAGCTACTTGGGAGGCTGAGGCAGGAGAATCACATGAACCCGGGAGGCAGAGCTTGCAGTGAGCTGAGATCCAGCCACTGCACTCCAGCCTGGGGGCAGAGTGAGACTCTGTCTCAAAAAAGAAAAAAAAAAAAAGAAATATGTGATTACAAAAATTCCAATTGTCTTCTAGAAATCTATACACATATCTAAACATGTTCTATCTAAACATATTTAAAGAGTATATTCTTAATAATTATTTTACTGATATCTCCTGTTTTATTCTCAAGTTACTTTATGTCTTAGGACCTGAAGAAATGATGATGTGTATAAGATACGATCTCCTCTAAATTCATGAGAACTGTATACTTAGCAACTTTGAAATTAACCATCCATGCAATTACTTTGAGATTTTAAAAATATTTTTAAATCTAGAAATAAAACTAAATTCATGTACCTCTGTGAGTTCTCATTTAACCCATACTTACTACAATTCTGAAATTAGCTTTGTAATTCTTTTTCTCCCTATTCTTATATGCCATTATTTGACATTATATATAACGCATTAACCTAAATCCACATTTACATTACCCAGAGGATTAATGAGCAGAGTATAATTCAACACAAGAAAAGTTGATCTGCAGAAGAAAAGGCTTTGCAATGGAAACCAAGACAATGTAATCTTTGTTTAGTAATTTATTTTTGAAGAAAAAATTAATATTCCGAAAGGCTACTTGTAGACCTTTAGGGAATTTGGATACGAAGGGAACATTTTCTGAGGTGTATATTCTCAGTAACTTAATTCAGCTAAGAAAAATACTAAATAACCGAAAATTTTCAATTACAGAATATTTTAAAACAATAAAGCTCACTAAATAATCACACTCAGTCTAAAAATCAGCTAATTAAGTGTTACTTAGTAGGGATATTTAAGGAATTGTTTTATTGAGAGGACAAGGTTATTAAATATTAACATACAATTGATTACATAAGTATTTCTGACGTTCTCAGCAGGGTTCTTGACATTTTCAATATTTTAGTAACATGAATTTATAAATTCATGTATTTTTATGAATTCTTTCTATCCTTATTTCCACTGAATGTAACTCAATTTTGATGAGTTTTAAAAATTCTGTTTAGCAAAAGCTAAATTAAGAAGATGTATTGAGTTAAACTTTAGAAATTGTATGAATCCATACCTCCACTAATTCCAGAAGTGTCTTTTCCTGCTCAGACTTAAGTAGCAGTTCATTATCTTCTCCTTTGAAGTTATCACGATAATGTCTTCTGTTATAAGGGACTCTCATGTTCTGAAGAACACCTATCTTGTTTTCTAATAGTCGGAATTGCAAACTCTGGAAGCCTGATGCTGGAGATAAGTACTCTCTTTGAGATTAAATGGGGGAAGGAAAGGCAAGGGAAGGGAAAGCGATGATAGGAGAATAGCAGAGGGGAGGGGA
>NW_012118487.1:31940610-31952839 GCF_000951035.1 Colobus angolensis palliatus
GAGGAGAGGAGAGGGGAGGGGAGGGGAGGAGAGGAAAGGAAGGGTTCACATTATCAATCACCATAATGGTTTCTTCTATTGTGAGAGGTTGTCAGTTTTGCTCTCTTGGATATCAAGAGCAGATACACACAACTATCTAGAGTTAGACCTGTGATTTGACTCACTGAATTCAGAAAAATGAGCTACTTAAACATTATTGGATATCAAAAATGTTATTACTCCCACTCCCCATATTACATCCTTGTGAATGTCTTTCATTTCGCTGCTGCTAAGACTTTAACGTTTTAAATTCACCACAATTTCTACTTTTCCTTTGTCAGACATGTTCAGTACATTGCTTGTTACATCCTGCACCCAATGGAAGATTTTTAAACTTTTTTCTTCTTATATTTTGGTAAGAAAAAAAGTTATCTATATGGTATTGCCTTGAAATGTACAGGTAAAATTTATGGTTTAATCCATAACTTCTACTTTGATTGACATACTTCTGTATATATCGCTCCTGTTTTGAGTTTTTATATTTTTTAAATTTAATTACATGTATTTTATTAACTATTTTAGTCAATGTGCTAAGTTGTCTAAAATTCTTTTTGGAGAAAAACAGGACACACAGTGATGAATTTAAATTAATTGATCATATTATGCTTACATGTAAAAATTAATAATAAAATATTTTTAATAACTTCTCAGATGCTTTGTGATTGAAGACCCCTAAGTCCATATAGTGACAAAGTGTTAGTAAGACAGGCTCCTCATGGCCCACAACACACACATGCTCCTTTTATCCACCAAAATGAGAAAGTAAACTCCATCACATTTTTTAAAATGTCAAAGGTGTGCACCTGAAGTCATTGAAGTCCAATGCTGTCATCGTCTCGAGAATGGAAAACTGCTGCACCAGCAGTTTCAGGATCACTGACACCCGGTGCATCCGAGAAACAACCTTAAGCATGTTCCTTTCATCTCTGACCTGATGGTTAGGAAATGAAACACTGAGTTAGCAATGCTGACCTCTAGAAAATACAAAATAGACAATGGCACTGCATTCCCATTAATTTTATCTCTAATTTTGTTTTAAAGGGAAACTTTGAAGCTAAAATTTGCCAAGAGTATATGTTGAACTAATAACAGTTCTGAATTGTGTGCAAGGAATTTCTGCAAAATAAGAAGTCTTTTCTTTCTTTGACAATAGAAAATTATACAGAAGCAAGGTAGAAGTAAATTCTAGAATACAACCCCCTGTTGATTTCAAAACAAATTTCTCTTTTAGTTTTGTTTCAAAGGAGAGAGGTCAAGATAACACAGGAACTTCTGGGTGAGGATTAAACAACATGTGGATCAATCTACTCTTTACTGAGGGCCAAAGTTGCCACTGACATAAATGGGAAGTGGATCCACACAGGCAGGAAGAGTCCCATCTGTATGTATGTGCTCTTTCTCCTAGCCCTTCCTGGAGCAGGGGCTCAGAGGTAGAGGACCCAAGGAAGGATCCTCAGAGCCATGGCAAGAGGAAGCAGGGTGGGAGATGGAGAAGTGCAGCTCAAACTCCTGCCATCACTGGAAGCTTTCCCTCCTCTCCTCTCACTCTTTGTCCTCCTGTCCTTTTCTTCCCCATTCCACCATTCCTTTTTCCCCCTTTTCTTCCTCTTTTTCTTCCTCCCACCACTCTTTCTCTACTGCTTCCTTCTCTTCCTTTATCACTTTCTTTATTATTGCTCCCATCTTCCTGCAGCTAATATTTAGTAGAAATACAACTCTAATACCTGTTAATTAAAGGATCCCCATTAGTTTAGTAATCCACCATTTATAACATCTTTGTGTGTGGAAATGAGTTCTAAGCAAGGGACTTGAAACTGAAATTTGAAAGGAACCTTAAAGTCACATGTAATTTCGCAGTGGCAATGGGAAAATATGACTGAACTCCTCATTCATTCAGAAAATGTCTGTTTGTTTTATCATTAAACATTAAGACCACCATTTGGTGTTAATGTTTTTCTCTCATTAATAATACTTTCCATATCTTCCAAAAATATATATGAAACCAATATTGTGACATAAGAACTTACATGGCCATTCTGAAAGATCTCTCGAACAGAATCCAATTCCCAGAGGATTTGCTTAAACCAGAGTTCGTAAGCTGTAATAAGGAAATCATTGTCAATTGGAAAGTTATGGGAGTCTTTTTGGCCATTATTACATGAAAGATATGTTTAACATATTGAAAGAGAAATTAAAATATTATCTTAAAATCAATAAATGTAAATATAGTCCCATTATACGCCAGAAATAAATGTTAAAGTTGTAATAACCTCCTTTTATTAAATGTTTTAATATGCTAGGCATGTTACCTAATGCTTCATGTTCATTATTATTACTATTATTACACTAATTCCTCTCAACAAATGCGTTTTTAGGTCTTTGAGGATATAGCACCTAATCTAATTCTAGCTTCCTCTATGGAAGCTGGAAGTATATGAGGAAGCAGAAGTAATAATCAACTTCAACCACAAACTGAGAAATTAATATTTCCTAACCTAAATGAAAGACTGTAGGATTTTAAGAACTTGAAAATACAAAGCTAAGTTACTTAAAATGCAGCATTTTGTCTGTTTGTTCTATTTGTGAAAATCCTAGCAACTCATAGACTTAGCACATATGGGAAAGCAGTCGGATGTTTGCGGTGAAAGGAAAATGACAAAGCTTCATATTACTGTGACAGCTAATTCCCAGGGGCAACCTTGTTGCAGTTGAGTCCACATTATCCCGTAGATCATCTTTCAGAATTTCCGTGAGTCCAAGGTTTATTTGTTTAAACCTGAATTCTGCCAAAGCTTTTCTGTTGAAGGATTAAGTTTGGGGTTGTCAAACAATTAACACTGGCATTAAAGAAAAGTGATATAGTAGGCCGGGTGCGGTAACTCAAGCCTGTAATCCCAGCACTTTGGGAGTGCGAGGCGGGCGGATCACGAGGTCAGGAGATGGAGACTATCCTGGCTAACACGGTGAAACCGCGTCTCCACTAAAAATACAAAAATTATCCAGGAGTGGTGGCGGGCCCCTGTAGTCCCAGCTACTCCGGAGGTTGAGGCAGGAGAATGGCGTGAACCCGGGAGGCAGAGCTTGCAGTGAGCCGAGATCGGGCCACTGCACTCCAGCCTGGGCAACAGAGTGGGACCTCGTCCAAAAAAAAAAAAAAAAAAAAATACAAGTGATATAGTAATGATATTCTGGAAGAAGCATAGTTGGAATCAATCTATCTGAAGTTACTGGTTGTGTCAACTGGGGCAAAACCATTTTCTTTAACTTCAGTTGACTCATTTGTAAAATAATCAGTTACCCACCTACAATTGGAAGCCTGTGATTCAAAACCCTAAGACTTATAGCAGTATGATAGATAGACATGGATAGACATTTTGACTCCTTTGTGTTACTAGATGATTCATAGCAAATATAAATGGTTCTCCCCATTGGCTTATCCTTCCCATAATAGTCTATGCCACTGGAAACTAAGGACTCACTCATATTCATCCATTTTTCTTCAGTACCTAGCACAGTGTCAGGCACAAAGTAAATATCTGGTGATTGTTTTATGACTAAATTAAATAGACAATGTAATAATTAGATGAGCATAGGAAGTCAATAATCTTAGAGATCTGCAGTGCCTCCTATTTGGTTCTATTGTATGGATAAAGGCAGTGTTTCCATACTAATTAAGAGAATTCAATTATAAGTCTAAGTTATGTTTAAGGATACTTTGGAGGAACTAAATTTTATATTTGAGCAAAGAACAATCAAATATTTATTGATCAGTTTATGTGTATCTTTTTTAACCCTAGGTAACCACTGCCTAAATATTATAACTAAAGAACAGAAGAAAAGTGTTTTTATAAAATAATGATAGCTACCATTTGTTGTATGTTTATTATGTGCTATACCTCGGGCTAAGTGCTTAATGCACATTATCTCATTCATCTTCAAAGGAACTCTGTAAGTGAGAGCATCAGCAATTCTCTCTATTTTACAGATGGTAAAATGGAGGTCCTGAGATCTAAGCAACTGACCAGAGTCACACAATTTATAACAATAGAATTGAGGTTCTAAACAATTTTTAATTCCTAATTTATGCTCCTATACCATTATTCTTCTATTGATATTGCCTTGGTATAAGCCACCAATAAAAGTATAAACATAAAAACAGGAGAACTGACACATTAAGCCAATTTTTTAACTTTTAACTTATTTACTAGAAAGACTTTGTTAATTTAGTCAATCACTTTGGAAAGCACCCATTTGCAGAAAGGACACTAAGAATTGGTGAGGCAAGGAAACATGTCTAGATGCAGGGCACTGGCGGGCAACAGTGATTGGGTTCCAGTCATTCAGAGGTCAGTGTAGTGGCACTGAAAAGCTTAGAGTAAATGTTACTAATATTTTGGGGTCACAGACCTCTTTAAGATAATATTCATGAAAATTTGCACATAATTTCAGAGCTCAGGAACCTTCTAAACTTCTGAAGTCATGAAAACATAAGCTAAAAAAAAAACCCACTACCCAGAAGTTATTATAGAAAACTGAAAAAGATAAACATACATTTTTGGACAAAATTCACATTTTTGTTTATTACCAGATTTGTATAAGATTATGTCAATCCAGCATAAATTTCAATGACCTTGAAAATAATTTCTTAGTGTTCCAAAGTGAGAAACAGTAACACTTTCACTTGGGAATTCTTTGTGAAATTCCAAGAGGCAGAAAGTCCCCTTGGAGTTCAGAACAAAGCTGAAGTCCTACTTTGCCTATTAGCAGTGGAGTAACATAAAGAAGACTATTTAAATCCTTATATAAGTCCTATGAGAATTTATCTGGCAGCAAAATATTCTCAAACATTTCTAACAGAGGTGATTCCATGATCTTTCATCATTTTGTAGTTTAAAAATTGTAGCTTTGTTTGTTATCAATGAGAAATGCCTGTGGAATAGTTATTGTCCAAAACCTTTGTGCAACTTACCTTGATGAGTTATGATAAAAAGATGTTCATCATGGATTTTATTTCCTTTTATTTCACTTTGCAGTTCTTGTGCATTCAAAACTTTTTCCAACTTGAAATGAAAAATAAAAAGCCAGTCTGAAATTGCGGAAGTTGGTTTTTATCAACTTTAGTAAGAAGTAGAATATGATAATGAAAAATGCTCCTCGAAACCCAAAATTCTCAGAAACCAATCTATTTTCTTTTAAACAATGGATGAATCTCCTTATAAAGAGTGAATTGAATTTGTGATTTTTATTCTTCTCAGAAAATTTCTATTTGGTAAGGTTTTATCATAATAAATCCTATTAAGCTCTTTGAGACGTCATATCCCTTTTCATGAAATGAATATGATGAAAGCTTGAAAACTTGCTGAGCTGACTATGCATTTGGCATTCTTTTATTCCCCTAAAGAGCCTATTCTAAGAATATTTTAACGTCCTTTATCAGTTCATCCTTAGAAACTCACCGATGAAGATTCAAGGACTCTAATCGTTTTGCCTCTTAAAAAAAAAAAAAAATAGAAGACAAACAGGCTGAAACTTGGCCCAGAATAATCTCCCAATACCTCATTTGTTAACATCCATCTTTACATGTTAATGATTTCAAGAAAATTCTCCGTGTGCCTTTAACATTCCTACTTTATGGTAAGAGATTTAAAGGATAATTTTTTTTAAGATGCATTTGCGGTTATCTAGGCTGACATTTATTAACCATGTCTTATTTATACAAGTTGCACAATGCCTGCGAATTATCCACAGTGTATCTTATTGTGTATCCACCTCTGCCCAGATTCTGGACTCTCTGCTTTTACTTCCACTGGAGAGATGAATTTTCTGCTATAAGTCTCTTGAATTACTCTAACAAAAGTTGAAAACGTAAAAATATCCTTAGGTCCAGAAAAAACAAATGGTGACTGAGAAAAAAAAATTCCAAGAAACAAAATCATAAAAAGTCACTTTGCAGAATTGAGTGCCTAGCAATGGACACCAAACCCTGTAAGGACCCTTCCACTTACATGCAGGTAGTTTCCATAGATAAGACCTCCTTTCCTGGCTCTATTCACACCAGTTTGTGATTTGTCTTCTTCACTGCCTTCTACAGGGAGTTTTTTAAAAGCATATCTGCAAATTTAATAAATCAAGAGAGAAAAATAGTGCATTAAAAAGCACAGTTAACTATTGATATGGGTGATTAAAATTGTAATTGCAAATTTTCTTTAGAGTACATTGTTAGACAAAGGAATAAAGGTGACAGTTTTCAATGCTCCTTACATTCAGGAATCAAAAGGCTCACATTTGATACTTCTAAAAGCCTAAACCCACTTAGAATAAAGGCAAATACTCACCCAAAGTTGTTTCCTAAAAATGGGCACCCACTCATGGTGAAAAGGCACTGTCTGAGAAGCACGGAGGTTTGACTCTAGGCAGATGCTATCATTGACCTTCCCAGATGTTCTACAGCTGCCTTTTATGTATCCTGCTTACCCTGCACCATCCAATCAGCATGCTTCTTGTACTCTTAGCTAACTCTCATTTCCACTGGTACAGAACAGAACCTCTGTAAACTTTAGAGTGGATTTATGTTGGGCACAGTTCATTTGCTAAGAGTGAGTGATCTGCCAAATTGAGTCGTATGACTTGCCAAGTTCTGCTTTTACATTCAAAGTAACAAACATCCAATGAATCAACAGAGGCCAAGTTAAAAAAATTACATTTATTCAATCCCAAGAAAACATTTGGCATAGTATTAGGATACATAAGACGATAAGCTTGTAAAAAACAAATATGTATTCTCGCACATTTAAATATTCTTACAGCTTCTAGACCAAAAACTGAAATTTAACACCTCTAGGGAAATTAACTGTGTAATAAAGTCTGGGTACCTGCTCAAAGCCCACTTCCATTCAATCATCAGAGTTCTTCTGACCCAAATACCATCTAATAATCATTAAGCTCTCAACACACTGTATTGGAATTTAAATGAACATTATCAGTTTACTGTTCATCTGTGGCATACCAATGACAGGGTAGCTAGGAGTCATCCACATTAGCATACATTGCCTATATAGAATTTTAAAACAATAGTTCAAGACCAGCCTGGCCAACATAGTGAAACCCCATCTCTACTAAAAATACAAAAAAATTAGCAGGGCATGGTGGCATGTGCCTGTAGTCCCAGCTACTAGGGAGACCGAGGCAAGAGACTCACTTGAACCCAGGAGGTGGAGGTTGCTGTGAGCCAAGATTGTGCCATTGCACTCCAACTTGGGCAAAAGAGTGAGACTTCATCTCAAAAAAAAAAAAACAGAAACAAAAACAAAGCAACAACAACAAAAACCAATAATAGCCATGTGTCCATAATTCTATACAATGTCAGTGATAAGAATATTCTTCCTTGAAACATCATTTATTAATCTAAGCTCTAAACAATTGCCCCGAGGACTATTAAGCCAGGATAGAAGCTTCATGGCCTTATCCTTAGCATGCCACTGCTACTCACTAAGAACTATATGCAGAAACAGCACTTAGCCTTTATTTAATTATCTACCATGATGGAATTTTGTCTAATTAGCCAAAGTCATTAGAAGTCAGAAACCTCATTTCTAGTCTTGGCTCTATGATTACGTTTGCAATATGAGAAAAACTGACTTAATTTCTGTACATATCAATTTCCTCACCAAAATAAAAAGTGTTTAAGTTGATTGTAGTCTTCAAGATCTTGACACAGGTTAAAAATCTTGATTTTATTACTGAATAATAAATTACATATCTAATACAGAAAGATAGACAACATGCAAATGCCATGTCATAATTGAACTAGAAAATTATCAAAACTATATGCTATACCTGTCACATTTCCCTTGAATTTTTATGAATGATCCTGGAAATTGCCTCCACACTGGGTAGGGACCTTATCTGAGAGAGGGGTGGAGTCACTGCTGCTTTTCCTGGTGTCCTGGCTTAGAGTGTTTGGAAGCAGAGAATGGTTAACAGCCCCTCTTTCTCTACATAGTTGTTCAACTGGGTATGTGTTTACATAGAATAATGCTAAATAATTTATTCCACTCTCTTTAAGCCTTTTGAGCTGAGAAGTTTTCTTCACTTATTGGTCAACATACTAGTAAAACAAACAAGGAAACAAATTTCCCTATGAATTGGAAAAAATAGGTATTTTAGAAACAAAAAATGTTTTTTAAAGAAAGGACATTTCACTCCTAAGTAGTAGTATCAATTCAATATTTGCTTTTATGTCACAAGAACTGATAGCTGAAAGACTTGAGTTTGGGGCATCAGAGAAATTGCAAGCTAATCTAAAAATAAATTATTTTCTTCATCCAGGAGAGTAACTACAGTGGAAGGCCCCCATACACACACATTCTTATTAACTTTTGCAATAGAAAGCATTATCAAATGTATTACTAGTTATATTCTAGTCATCATCTTGTCAATACTTAAATTTTGCCACTTGGAACCCAGTTTGTCCATCTGATGATAATCTAATTAGCAAACTTTTCTTTATAATCATATTTAGAATTTATTTTTTATTTTTATTTTTATTTTTAGAGATGAGGTTTCACTATGTTGACCAGGCTGGTCTTGAACTTCTGGCCTCAAGCAATCCTCCCATCTCAGCCTCCCAAAGTTCTGGGATTACAGGTGTGAGCCACTGCTCCCAGGCACAGATTTAAAATTTTTATGACTATAATATCCACAGCTCCCAATTTATATTTATACTGAATATTTTACACAGACCTTCTGGAAATATACTTTAACTCAAATAATAGAATGTAATAGAACCTCAGACATTTAACAGATCAAGAAAAGAGATTCTACGGGTACAGGCAACGATCTGCAGTAACCTTCTAAACCCACTTTATTTCCATATGCACATAACTCTGTGCACACATGGCTTAGAGAAGGAAGATGCTGGAGGCAGCACTGGTTGATGAGCATGTTTAAGAAGATGCAAATCATAACTAATTCTGGGCCTAAAAGGGACCCTGGAAACCATCTAATCTATATTCAGAAATAAAAATACTGGAAATCTAAGAGATATAACAACTTTGTTTTTCAGACATGTAGTAAAACAATATGAACATCAGATATAAACCATTATAACAAAAATCTTTGTCTCTAGGTCTTTCCTCATGATTTCTAAGGTTAGGGTGCAGAAAAGAGTGAGCCTGTGAGGGTAGAGCAATGCAAATTAGCAGGAACTTGCATTGAACTAAACTCTGAACCTGAATAGGAGTTTATAAAGATCATCCCTTCGGCCATCACTATATTTATTTCTACAAAGCACCACATGTGCTCTTCCATAAGAAGTTATCCTTTTTTTTCCCATCTACCCTTCACAGCTTAAAATTACTGCAACATCTTCCTGTCCACCAATGCAATTTTCCATTCTTTTTCTTACTCAACAGTGGTAGATTGTGGCAGACACAGAAACCCTGACTCAGAAGGGGAATTCTGAAAGAATTCTGCACCTTTCTTCAAATAGCCCAGAGCAATCCCCAGTTGCTCCTGGCATTGACCTCGATAATTTATTTATGGCTCTTTTCCTGTCTCAACTTCCTTAGTCCCTCACTACTTTCTGGGAACATCTCCCAAATAAATCTCCTTCCCCCAAATCCTTATCTCAGACACAGGCTTTCTCATGCGGAAGCCAATCTGATACATAGAGCTCTTGTTCATCAGGAGCTAAAATATATTCAGGAATTGAATAATTACTTTTTTTTTTAACAGATTTTTCCTTTCTAAGCCAAGAAGCATCTGTAAACGTAGCAGCCATTCAATAAACTTTAGTTGACAGGATAAATTGCCATTTGTTCCATGAAGTAGCTTTTTTTGTCCTTGTTTTGTTGTTTTAACGTTTTCTTTGATTCCCATAGATGGGAGTCTGAACAGAGTTAAAATTCCTTAGCTAGGATTTAAATTTAGTCACACACGTAGGAGGTTTTCAAAGTCTCTTTGATAAAACTCAGAAACAGCCATCAACAACTAACCTTTGCTCAGTTGTAATTATGGCAGACTTGAGAAAAAGCAGAAAACAAACTTAGGGCACCAATTTCAAGGGAAGAAATTACGGACCAATGAAGGGACTATTTCATTTATCTGTGTGGATTTAGGATGACTAGTTTTCAAGGGAAAAATAAATGACACTCTTGGAAGATGTATGTAAATAAGGTTATAATAAACAGTCTTGTAGTTAAGGAAACTGGCCTGCCTCACACATGGAACACATCACAAAGAAACCAGGAACCAGGAGACCCTTTCTCACTCTGGGCTTTGGAGAAATGCCTACAGATAAATTTTATTTCTTTATTTATTAAAAAACATGAACATTTTTAATAAAAATAATTCCACTGAGATTCTAAATAAGTTCCAGCAATTTCAGACACAAGGTAATGAAAACTGTTTTTTGTCCACTATTGATGATATATAAACATGTTAACATTCATTTTTCCCTAGGTCAACATGATATATTATCATTGAAAATTTGAAAAGAAATGCTTTTCATTATACAATTTAATAGTATTTTTAAAAACAAGTGTTATATTTGTAAATAAGAAGGGGTACCAATTATTTTAATAGTATAAATTATATTAAGTAAACTTTATAATACAATCATAATGTATTATATAATTTTTAAAAAGTACTAAGTAGCATATTTTATTATCAACTACATAAAAAATATTAAAATGATTTAAAAAGTTTAGATATTATTGTGATAACACACAGTTAGAACCATATGAAATTGATGCTTTTGTAGGTTGGAATAGTTAAATAGCAATAATTTTATAGAATTCATATTATTACTATAAAAGTAAATGCTAAAAATACTATTAAAGGTAGTTCACAAGTCAGAAAAAATTACAAAATACTCAAATAGAAATGTCTGTTCTTTAAAAGGGAAGGGGGAAGCAAATTCTGATGCTAGCATGTTACATTGATTTCTTTAAATGTTCAACAAAATCTGCATACTACCCAAATTTATTAACAGAAAACTCAAGAGTTCACACACAGCAGATTGTATAATTTTCAGAACTCATGTCCAATCACTTCCCACACAAACACATAGTGATAAATCTAGAGCATAGGAACTAAGTCCTGGAATCTTCTTTACATTTTCCATGCTTAGAGTGACCTCCTCACCTCTCCACCTCCAGAACTCTCACTCATTCTTTAAGAAACACTTCAAATAGTATCTCCTCTGGGATGCTTTCCATGATATCAAAAAGAGAAATTTCTTCCTCCGCAGTGGTTCAACAAGACTTTGTTCTTGTTTAAACTTCTTAGCACTTAATACATTTAACTGTCCTCCTTTGGTTTTGTGCATGACATGCTTACTAGGCTGTAATTTCTTATGGGTAATACTGAGTGTTTCTTCTCTTTAAATCTTCTGCACCCAACATAGATAAGGGAAATAAGAAAATGATAAACATTTCTCAACAAAATTAAATTTAATCTTTCCAACGCCCATTGTACAACCAGAGTCAAAGATGAATCCATGCAGGGAGGTTGTGATGAGCCGAGATCTCACCATTGCACTCTAGCCTGGGCAACAAGAGTGAAACTCCTTCTCAAAAAAAAAAAAAAAAAAAAAAAAGATGAATCCAAATGCTTAGGTATCTAGCAGAGAAGTAGCATATTAATGGTATTGTGAAATATGGGAAGGAATAAACATGGATAGCCAATGAAGAAAGTCAATGAGTTTTGTTTCAAAGTCATGAAGCATCAAATGTCATGAATTGTACTATATTTATATCCAAATATTTGCACACAGGCATGTCAGTAAATCAAGAATTTTTGCTGCGCACTCTCAAAAAACGTTCAAGTGCAGTAAATTATCTCTGACACATTTAGAATTTTCATGAATCCAAGATTAAATTGACCACTCCCAAACAATTGACCAGTATTTATGAAATTACTTGCCCAAATGAAAAAAATAATTAATAAAGAAGAATAAAGGGCCAGGCACAGTGGCTCATTCTTGTAATCCCAGCACTTTGGGAGACTGAGGTGGGCAAATCTTGAGGTCAGGAGTTCAAGACTAGCCTGGCCAACATGGTAAAACCCCATGTCTACTAAAAATAGAAAAATTAACTGGGCGTGGTGGCTCGTGCCTGTAGTTTCAGCTACTCAGGAGGCTGAGGCAGGAGAATAGCTTGAACCAGTGAGGCAGAGCTTGCAGTGAGCC
>NW_012118487.1:31953294-31968920 GCF_000951035.1 Colobus angolensis palliatus
ATGTTTTACACTGCTGTAAATCTAGAAATACCTTTAATTATCCCTTGCATAATAAGGAAATTAAATTTTTACAGAAATTACGTGTTAATTTGACTTTGATTTCAAATTTTATCTTGTTACACAGACAAAATTGCAATATTCAGAATCTGACCCATATGACAATTTTATTAGTGTCTATAGGAAGTAAGGTATTTGTAAAAGAATGAGTCTTGCTAGTTCCAAATTTGCTTTATGCCTGGGGTTTAAGCAGCCAAATTGGAAGAAATGCACCTAAAGTTAATAGGATAAAATCAATAGGACAACTAAAGACTCATATAATAACAAGGAAGGGCTTAGTGTTTCCTACATATTATTTACTCCTCAAGGATCTAGAACCAGAAATACCATTTGACCCAGCAATCCCATTACTGGATATATACCCAAAGGATTATAAATCATTCTACTATAAACACATGCATACTTTTGTTTATTGCAGCAATGTTCACAATAGCAAAGACTTAGAACCAACCCAAATGTCCATCAATGATAGACTGGATAAAGAAAATGTGGCACATATACATCATGGAATACTATGCAATCATAGAAAGAGATGAATTCATGTCCTTTGCTGAAACATAGATGAAGCTGGAAAACATCATTCTCAGCAAACTAACACAGGAACAGAAAACCAAACACCGCATGTTCCCATTCATAAATGGGAGTTGAACAATGAGAACACATGGACACAGGGAGGGAAACATCACACATTGGGGCTTGTCAGTGGGTCGGGGACTAGAGGAGGGATAGCATTAGTAGAAATACCTAATGTAGATGACGGGTTGAATGGGTGCAGCAAACCACCATAGCATGCATATACTTACGTAACAAATGTGCACGTTCTGCACATGTATCCCAGAACATAAAGTATAGCAATTTAAAAAAATATGTTTGAACAAAATTAGAAAATAAGATGATTTTTAGATCACAATTAGGGCTACGGATAAAAAAAGCAGGATTATGGAACAGGGAATAGTGGAGAAGGAAGGTGAAGGGAAAGCTCCTCTGAGAGGGAGACACCAGTGGAATCCAAATGGTGAGGAATTAGCCAGGCACAGATCTGGGTGAATATAAGATCAAATATAAAGATGCTTTGTACTTTTTACAGAATTTTAATTCCAAAGCAAGTTTATAAAAACATACAAATAAAATAATACGTTCAATATGCTTAAATTTACAAATCGAATTTAATGTTCTATTGAAACTGAGGTATCAGCCACAGTGTGACTATTTACAACTGTTTTAACACAGGTTTTCTGAGTCTTGCTGGTCTACAATGACGGAGCCATGTGATACCTCAATTTCTTGAACTCTTTTGTCTATTCATACAATCCTAAAACATCTGTTCCAATAGAACACAGTGATAACATCCAGCATTTGCTTGGTGTGAACATTCATATACCTATGAAACTCACCTGTTTTCTTTTCTCATTTGCCTAGAACAGAAGTTAGAGAAGTACTGGGTGATGACAGGCATATCAACAAATGCATATCTTCTTGTATAACTGGTGAAATGTAATGGAGCTTTCTTTTGCCAACATGGAAGCACTCTCAAGGCTGGGAGGAGGGAGGAAAACTCCTAATTTCTGACCTACTGCAGTAGAACATTCTGGTCATAAGCATGTGCAACGCAGTTGGCTAAAATTCTGAAACGAAATCCTGCAAAAATATTTCCATTTAATGGGAACAAATTATTTTCAACATGTAATTTTTCAACCCTTTTTTATGCTAGTTTCAGAAAAAAATGTTTAAAACAGAGAATAATATAGATGCCATTTTTGAATTTTTTCTATCTATTCATTTCACTTCAGATATTGGGAATGAGTCTGTTTTTAAAAACAATTCTGATTAAATAAAATTTTTTTCTTCTTCTGCGAAACAAATAAATCTATAAGATAATATCTATTTAAATGACAACCAAATTGTTAGCTAACTCTAATTGCCCACATATCTTAGCCCAGCCCTGTTCCTTAATTCTGACTAAAGCTAGCCCCATCTTTTTCTACTCTTTCTACAGCTGGCAGAAGTTGCTTTATGTCTCCTGCCAAAACGACTTGGTCTGTAATCTTTAACCAAGGCTGTCTCTTTCTAACTGACTCACTTCACAGATGGGAAACGGAAGTCCAGAGAATTTCAAAATATTGCCTAAGTGCATCAGCTAATTAGAGGTGAAATTGGGACAAAGCCATTTAAAAGTCTCATGGCTCCAAAAATGCAATGATCATTCCCTTATGTTTCAAAACTTCTTTAAAAGAAGAGTGGGCTCATTAAACAAAATGCATACAAGATAGTTTGTTAAAATATTATTATTTGTTTATAACCTTCCTGTTCCAAAAGAAAAAAATACTTAAAAAATTTCTAATATACCTTCGATGGACATGAGAAAATGCAGCTAGAAACAGGAAGATAGGGAGAATAGGGCAAAAGAAAAATGCATGTAGTAAATATTATTAAGCCAGGAATGAGATTATTACAACATGATCTGTAAGAATCAAGAGAGTTGTTAGACGTGGGTCAAAATTTGGCCCCAAGTTTTCTAGCAGCCAACACAAAGAAGGAAATTACATAAGTACATAATCTACAGTCCCACTAAAATAAAAATAAACTAGTTTTCAGGAATATCACAAGCAGCCCTGGAAAAGAGAAAATCCCTTCATTCTAATATAAGACTACCTAGAATGTCAGTGAGTTGAGCACTAATCTCAATTGGTATTTAGGCACATCAAAATTCTCAATCAATAGATTGTGCCTTAATATCTATTCTCATCAATAGATTGAGAATTATGATGTGCCTAAATTGCCTATGAAGTTTTGTTAATATGCTTCAGTTTTAACTCAGCACTTTAGGAAGCGTTCTAAAACAGAATTTCTGCCATTGATTTATTAGGGGTAATAAAGGAAAGTTTCTGTAATCAAAGGCTGGCTGTACACAAGCCAATTTAGATCCTTCAAACCTTCTTAAAACCTTTAAAGTTGCCCAAATGCATGGTGAATCTCAAATTTAGGTGACGTTTAAAAAATCAAAGAAATTTATCATTGAACTGGTATTATGTAGAACACAATCTGAGAAGTCCTCTGCTAGATACCTGAAACACTGCCTAACTCACATTAGAATCTTGATGTCTCATCTGGAAATTACCTTTACTGTGCAAAGTTGGTAAAATAAAAGAAAATACAAGAAGAAGCATGATGATATGCAACAGATAGTGACTGGTGATTGGGTATTGTAATTTGCATCCAGGAGGCAGAAGGAAAAAGTGGGGCTAGAGTTTTCACTGGAGATGTCAGAGGTGTTTGAACCACAGTGACCTCATCTTGAACAGGGGCTAGGTAAAATAAGGCTGAGATATGCTGGGCTGCATTGTCAATAGGTTAGGCATTCTTAGTAACAGGATGAGATAGGAGGCACAAGATACAGGTTATAAAGACCTCACTGATAAAACTGGTTGCAGTAAAGGAGCGGGCCCAAACCCTCCAAATCCAAGATGGCGTCGAAAGCAACTTCTGGTGGTCCTCACTGCTCACTGTACGCTAACTGTGATGCATTAGCATGCTAAAAGACACTCCCACCAGCACCATGACAGTTTACAAATGCCGTGGCAACATCAGGAAGTTACCCTAAATGGTCTAAAAAGGGGAGGAACCCTTAGCGCTGGGAATTGTTCACCCTTTTGCCAGAAAATACATGAATAATCCACTCCTTGTTTAGCATATAATCAAGAAATAACTATAAGAATACTCAGTTGAGCAGCCCATGCCACTGCTCTGCCTATGGACTAGCCATTCTTTATTTCTTTTTTATTTTTATTTATTTATTTTTTCTTTTTTTTGAGACAGAGCCTCGCTCTGTCGCCAGGCTCATGCCTGTAATCCTAGCACTTCGGGAGGCAGAGGCAGGTGGATAACCTGAAGCCAGGATTGTGAGATCAACCTGGCCAACATGATGACACCCCATCTTTACTAAAAATACAAAAATTAGCCGGGCATGGTAGTGCACATCTGTAGTCCCAGCTACTGGGGAGGCCGGGGCAAGAGAATCTCTTGAACCCGAGAGGTGGAGATTGCAGTGAGCTGAGATCGCACCACTGTACCCCAGCCTCAGCTACAGAGTAAGACTCCGTCTCAAAAAAAAAAAAATTAAATTTTACTTATTTCTTTCTACATTTTTACATCTACAGGAAAATCCAAAATTATATATGTGCCTCGAACTATATTTCTATTGGATGGCTCTAGCCTGGAGTTTTCTACAACAAATAACTGTCACACTTCGTAATTTTAACTTCATGCATACCATTTTCTGCCCACCACCTTTCTGTTTACAGCTTATTTGTTTTACCATCCTGACCTCAGCAATCTTTCTGGGATCTCTGATGCACTGAACTAACTACCGTTTCTCTGTCCTTCACCCCTTGAGTGTGCTTGCCCCACTCTCACCTTGTTGCACTTGGTGATTAATGATTAGTGATTTCAGTCACTTCTTGCCATTTACTCTCAGTTCCCTTGTTCTGTCTCACTTGGTCACACTTCTAGAGCCAAAATTCTATCCTGGCTAAATTGTATTCTCCAGTGACTCAGCGCCTGCTCTCTGGCAACTGAATGTGGCTGGAGGAAAAACAAATGAACAAAAACTCAAAACCAAACTTACTAGGTTCACTTTAAAATCATAACCATGAATGTCAAGTGGACTCTCCACATTGCTAGGACATCACGTGTTACATTTCGAGACCATTCTTTTATTTTTGTTTTTGTTTTTTGGGACAGCATCACGTCTCTCTCTGTCACACAGTCTGGACTACAGTGGCACAATCACAGGTCACTGTAATCTCTGCTTCCCAAGTTCAAGCGATTCTTGTGCCTCAGCATCCTGAGTAGCTGGAACTACAGGTGCATGCCACCACATGTGCATTTTTATTAGAGGTGGGGTTTTGCCATGTTGGCCAGACTAATCTGAAACTCCTGGCCTCAAGTGATCCGCCTGCCTTGGTCTCCCAAACTGTTGAGATTACGGGCGTGAACCGCTGTGCCTGACCTACCAGATCATTGATTTTATAGATTTTCACACCCTAACCTCTCTCTCAAACCTCTATTTCTACTTTCAGTTGATTACTTTGATATCTTTTTCACTAAGAAATTTCAAATAATCAGAGGAATATTATCATTTTGATATCGATAGCCTCCTAGTATGTATTACCAAATAATCTGAATTCCTATGTTCATATCACAAATGAACTGTCTATGCCAAACTCTCTATTTGGGCATTAAATCATGATTCACCGAACTCCTCAAGAATTGTGCTCTGATAAATAGGCCCTCTTCCTCCCACATATTTACTTTTTAGGGCATTTATACTTATGAATTTATAAATTTATAAGTATGGTATTATGTCTCTAATTCATGAAAAAACTTTTATTGGTTACATTTTCCATGTTAGCACCATTTTATTGTTTTGCTTAGTAGTAAAACTCCTCAAGACAGTCGTCTGTTATTTGCTTCTACCACTTTTCTAAGGCGGAGCGCAGTGGTTCACGCCTGTAATCCTAGCACTTTGGGAGGCCGAGGCAGGTGGATCACGAGGTCAGGAGTTCAAGACCAGCCTGACCAACATTGTGAAACCCCATGTCTACTAAAAATACAAAAATTAGCTTGGGCATGGTGGCACATGCCTATAATCCCAGCTACTTAGGAGGCTGAGACAGGAGAATGGCTTGAACCCGGGAGGCAGAGGTTGCAGTGAGCTGAGATGGTGCCACGGCACTCCAGCCTGGGCAACAGAGTGAGACTCCATCTCAAAAACAAAACAAAAAAAAGTACAAATGATTATGATATATCCATGACACATTTAATAAATGTTTGTTGATAATGATGTCACAGGCATGTAATATTTTCCTATGTATATTACTCCTGTGCATATTATTTTTAAAAACAGTTGCTTCCTACATTTAAAGATCTACGGTGAACATTTCATACTGCCACATTGCTGAAATCAATGGTCAATATTCAGGCCTCATTGTGCTTGACACCTCAGCAGCATTTGACACAGCTGATCAATATATTCATTGCCCTTTGCAGCTTTTGGTAGCTTTTAGCCTTCCTGAGCATGCGGCAGCATTAACTTCACCTCTGCTTCACCTCCATCTTCACACAGCTTTCCTTTCTGTACGTTTCTGTGTCCAAATCTTCTTCTCTTTTTTGGTCTCTTATGGAGACACCAGTTATTTGGATTTAGGAACCACCTTAAGTCCAGGGTCTTGAGCTCCTTAAATACTTACATTTATAAAAATCTTGGCTGGGCACAGTGGCTCACGCTTGAATCCCAGTCCAGGGTCTTGAGCTCCTTAAATACTTATATTTATAAAAATCTTAGCTGGGCACAGTGGCTCACGCTTGAATCCCAGCACTTTGGGAGGCTGAGGCGGGCGGATCACGAGGTCAAGAGATCAAGACCGTCCTGGCCAACATGATGAAACCCCGTCTCTCCTAAAAATGCAAAAATTAGCTGGGTGTGGTGGTGTGCACCCAGGAGGCTGAGGCAGGAGAATTGCTTGAACCCAGGAGGTGGAGGTTGCAGTGAGTGAAGATCATGCCGCTGCACTCCAGCCTGTCAGTAGAGTGAGACTCTGTCTCAAAACAAAACAAAACAAAACAAAACAAACAAACAAAAAATGATTTCCAAATAAAGTCACATTCTAAGATTCCAGATGGACATGGATTTTGGGAAATACTATTTTACCCTTTGCAGGACCTGAATATCCTTAAATAATTGTAACTATAAAGATCCTATTTCCAGATAAGTTCATAATTTAAAGTTCTGGATGGACATGAATCTTGGGAAATACTATTTTACTATAGTGTGTAAAATCTACATAAGAAAAAATTGTCAATCATTTATGTTATATTATCACCCAGGAACTATGCCTTTTCAATGCTCTATTGTTTATTTTGTGATCTTTGAATTATATTTCTTTTATTTTGCTCTGTTGTTTAGAACAGGCATTTACCACACAACTAATAACCCTCTACTAGAATAGTGCCAAAGTTATGGAAATGATGACAAATCAATATTTTTGTTCTAAATGATTGACAATCAGGTAAATGTCTCCCTGATGTTCTAGTACACAGAGATAAGAGATCAGAGTTGAGAAAACAGAAACATAAAACTGTAGGGAGAATACTTGGAGAAACCTGGTCTAAGTCACCTTGACCCATGATATCATGTACTGTGTGGACACATAATTTGGCAAGCTAATGGGCCTACAAGTTAAGCATTAATGGAATTCTTTCCCCTCTCTTTACCAATAATAGGAATACTTTCAATATTTATGGCAAACCATGGAGTCGTTTTAAACTGAAGCTGTCCCACTAATGGTGTGGCTGCAGCTGAGTGACAAACAGAAATCTCCCACAGACTGAACCAGTAACTGACCAAGAAACTGGAGAACTGGAATAAGAAATTCATCAACAAGTTCTCCAAAGCCTTTCGTTTTCAAAAGACTGAACACACCAGCTAGGTATGGGCTTTTAAAAAAGTACAAATGAGGTGGAGTGCAGTGGCTCATGCCTGTAATCCTAGCACTTTTGGAGGCTGAGGCAGGTGGATCACGAGGTCAAGAGTTCGAGATCAGCCTGACCAACATGGTGAAGCCCCATGTCTACTAAAAATACAAAAATTAGCTTGGGCATGGTGGCACACGCCTATAATCCCAGCTACTTAGGAGGCTGAGACAGGAGAATGGCTTGAATCCAGGAGGCAGAGGTTGCAGTGAGCTGAGATGGTGCTGCTGCACTCCAGCCTGGGCAACAGAGTGAGATTCCATCTCAAAAAAAAAAAAAAAAAAGGTACAAATGATTAGAATATATCCATGACACATTTAGTAAAGGTTTGTTGATAATGATATCACAGGCATGTAATATTTTCCTATGTATATTACTCCTGTGCATATTATTTTTAAAAACAGTTACTTCCTACATTTAAAGATCTAAGGATGAACATTTGATGCAATCAGTACATGAAAGTAAAAATCAGAAGAATTGGACAAGTTCAACATCTTGCTAGCTACAGTCATGTACAAAAAATGGAATAATGAAATAGGAAGTATGTGATTCACTTCTGTTTTGACTCAAGAAGTTTAGGGTTTTGATTTGTAGTATATATGATAGAAAATTATAAAATAAATATAACATAAGTAAATTGTTATTTAAAAAGACCATCCAGAAGTTAGTATTTCTATATGTTGCCTTAAGTTTCTCTTCATAACCACTCAAATTATTGAAAGCTATAATGATCAGGAACTCTATCTCCTTTACTACAGCTAAATATGTTGGTGCTTTAAATTGGGAAACCCAATTCTAAAGCACCACAAGTTTGAATTATTAAATTATCAATGTCTTTTCTTCCAAAACATATTTTACATTACTTACTTTTAATAGATAATTGTGGAAAATGAGTGATATGTTTTTGCTTAGTCCCTACCCAAATCTCATCTTGAACTGTAGCTCCTGTGATTTCCACATGTTGTGGGAGGGACCTGGTACCAGGTAACTGAATCATGGGAGCAGGTCTTTCCCGTGCAGTTCTCCTGATAGTGAATAAATATCATGAGATCTGATGGTTTTATAAAGGGGAGTTCTCTTGCACATGTCCTCTTGCCTGCTGCCATGTAAGATGGGACTTTGTTCCTCATTCGCCTTTCGCCATGATTATAAGACCTCCCCAGCCATGTGGAACTGAGTCCATTAAATCTCTGTCCTTTATAAATGACCTAGTCTCGGGTATGTCATTATTAGCAGCATGGGAACAGACTAATACAGTAAATTGGTACTGGTAGAGTGGGGTGCTGCAGTAAAGATACCCAAAAATGTGGAAGTGACTTTGGAACTAGGTAACAGGCAGAGCTTGGAACAGTTTGGAAGGCTCAGAAGAAGACAGGGAGATGTGGGAAAGTTTGGAACATTCTAGAGAATTGTTGAATAAAATGCTGATAGTGATATGAACAATAAAGTCCAAGCTGAGGTGGTCTCAGATGGGTGTAAGAATCTTGTTGGAAACTAGAGCAAAGGTGACTCTTGTTATGTTTTAGTAGAGACTGGTGGCATTTTGCCCCTGCCCTAGAGATCTGTGGAACTTTGAACCTGAGAGAGTTGAATTAGGGCGTCTGGTGGAAGAAATATTTCTAAGGAGCAAAGTGTTCAAGAGGTCACTTGGGTACTGTTAAAAGTATTGAGTTTTATGTATTCACAACTATATGGTTTGGAATTAGAACTTACGTTTGAAAGGGAAGCAGAGCATAAAAATTCAGAAAATTTGCAGCCTGATGATGCCATAGAGAAGGAAAACTCATTTTCTGAGGAGAAATTCAAGTGGGCTGTAGAAATTTGCATAAGTAATGAGGAGTCAAATTTTAATTGCCAAGACAATGGGAAAAATGTTTCCATGGCATGTCACAGATCTTCATGGCAGCCCCTCCCATCACAAGCAGGGAGGCCTAGGAGGAATAAATGGTTTCATGGGCCAGGCCCAGGGCCTTGCTGCTTTGTGCTGTCTTGGGACTTGGTGCCCTGCATCCCAGCTGTGGCTAAAAGGGGATAACTGGGAGCTCAGGCTGTTGCTTCTCAGGGTGCAATTCCCAAGCCTTGCCAGCTTACACATTGTGTCAAGTCGGTGGGTGCAGAGAAATCAGGAATTGAGATTTGGGAATGTCTGCCTAGATTTCAGAGGATGTATGGAAATGCCTGGATATCCAGGCAGAGGTGTGCTGCAGGGGCAGAGCCCTCATGGAGAACCTCTGTTAGGACAGTGCAGAAGAGAAATGAGGAGTTCCAGCTCCCACAGAGTCCCCGCTGGAGCATTGCCTATTGGAGCTGTGAGAAGAGGGCCAAAATTCTCCAGACCCCTGAATGGTAGATCCACTGACAGCTTGCACTGTGTACCTGAAAAAGCTGCAGACACTCAATGCTAGCCTGTGAAAGCAGCCAGGAAGGGGAATGTACCCTGCCAAGTCACAGGGGCAGAGGTGCCCCAAGACCATGGTAACCAACCTCTTGCATCAGTACAACCTGACTGGGAGACATGAGTCAAAGGACAGCATTTTGGAGCTTTACAATTTGACTGCCCTGCTGGATTTTGGACTTGCATGGGGCTTGTAGCCCCTTCATTTTGACTGATTTCTCCCATTTGGAATAGTTGTATTAACCTAATGCCTGTGTCCCCATTGTATCTAGGAAGTAACTAGTTTGCTTTTGATCTTACAGGCTCATAGGTGAAAGGGACTTGCCTTGTCTCAGACTGAGACTTTGGACTGTGGATTTTTGAGTTAATCCTGAAATGAGTTAAGACTTTGTGGGACTGTTGGGACGGTGTGATTTATTTTGAAATATGAGGACATGAGATTTAGGAGGGGTGAGGGGCAGATTAATATGGTTTGGCTGTGTCCCCACCCAAATCTCATCTTGAATTGTAGCTCCCAAATGTCATGGTGATAGAGACAGGAGGCAGCCAAGGGTCCCATTACCCTTCACAACCCACCCACCCCCAACCCTTCCGCCCCTGTGAAACCCCACCTTCAAGCCTAAAACAGCCTGAAGGTTGAAAAACCAGACTGCCAATCTGAGTGAAGCACACCCTTTCCCTACTGACTCTAAATAATGCCCAGCTGTGCACTGGGAGGATGGGGTGTAGTCTCAGGAACTGCATGTCATTTGTGGGGGGGGCGGAGCCTGGCTTCTGTTCCTGGGTGGGGACCTGGGATTCAATTTTGTAAGGTGGGAAACCTGCTCACAGGACTCTTTACTGCTTTGCTTAGAGTTATTTTTCCTTTTTGCTTAATAAAATAAATTTTGTTCACCTTCCCCTTTTAAAGTGTCTGTGTGCCTAACTTTTCCTGGTTGTGTGACAAGAGCCTAGGTTTTCCTACAACATTTTTGGTGGCCAACATTGGGCTTGAGGAATGAGGGTGAGTACCCTGCAAACCAACAAATCTTTTTTTCTTTTTGCTTCTAAGCCTTTTTCTCCTTGGACATCTTCTGAGGGGAGAGGAAGCTGTGCACCACTCCACCCCAATGACTGCAGGCATGCACAGGATGGGCAAATAAATGGTGGGTTCCCCGCTCTCCTCCCTGCCAGGGCTGAGATGCATGGCTCAAGGGTACCCATCAGCAGGCTGGTCAGTGTTCCCTGCCATGCAACCATGGAGCCTTTCCCTCCCCTGGCCAAGGAATTGGACTCTGATTGACTGCAATTAAGTTTATCTCCCTTGTGGAGGAAACTATTTGCATAAGAGTAAGAGGTTCTTCCACAGGCATCTTTTCTTTTCTCGACCCTGTCAGCAGTTAACACAGCCCTGCGTTTAAACAGCCTTTTCCTTTTCTCCACTGGGTCAGGAGCTGACTTAAGCAAGTTTTTTTTTTTTTTTTCCTTTTGGAAGATGTTTTGCTAGGCCAGGAGTGACGGGATCATTGTTTATATTTTCTGCAGAGTTTTAATTGTGACAAATTCTTTATGAGGTTGGCTTTAAGCTGTAGCCAATCTGGCATGCTTTGCATGACTTCCTTTTTTTTTTTTTTTTTAAAGATGGAGTCTCACTCTGTCACTTAAGTTGGAGTGCAGTGGCACAATCTCGGCTCACTGCAACTTCCACCTCCCTGTCTCAGGTGATCATCCTGCCTTAACCTCTCAAATAGCTGTGATTACAGGCACGCATGCACCACCACAGCCAGCTAATTTTTGTATTTTTAGTAGAGATAAGATTTCACCATGTTGGCCAGGCTGTTTGCTAACTCCTTACCTCAGGTGGTCCACCCGCCTGGGCCTCACAAAGTGCTGGGATTATAGGTGTGAGCCACCACTCCAGGCCTTTGCATGACTTTCTGTATGGTCAGCAGTGAACTTTGCTGCAGGCCTCCATCTTGGTTTATGGACTTGTGGGCATGACCTGTAACCCCATGGCAATGCTTTATTTAGCCTTCGCACAACCCGGATTCAATCCTAGCTTAGCAACTGAGTCCTTTCGGGTTTGATATCTGCGTAACTTTGCTATTTGTTGATTCTCTTCTCCTCCATGAACTGCCTTGGATATTTCTTTCTCTGAGGCTTTGGTAAAGTTTGAAAGGCAGAAATATTGGCTTCTTGTTATGGCTAAAGTCGAGTAATAGGGGATTTAAAAAGATTTTCTTAAGGAGTGTTTAGCTTAATTAAAGATGAATATCTAAGTTATAGATATATTTAAAAAGCCTTTATGTTTTTTCTTTTCTCTCTTCTGAGATCTTGCTTTGCTGGAAAACGGCTTTTTCTCAGTCAGCTGTATTATTTTTCTCAATTTTGCTTTACCAATTTTAATGCACACATGAGAGGGGAGAGACCTCTGTCTTCCTCATGGAACCCCAGGAGTTAAAAGTGGATAGATCCCTCTCAAAATCTCTTTTTGCCTCCCAGTAATGCCTGCCTATTAGGCTCTAAAAGCTGCATGTTTTCCTAGCCCTGCCTCTTAAGGGGACCAATAATCCAAATAGGAGGTTGGCAAATGAAACATTGTATGGCTACTGGATTTTCTTCTTCCTGTCTGTGTAGTTATATATATGTTGTGTGTGTAATGTCTATTTAAAAAAAAGGTCTAATTAATTGGCCTAAAAGAAGATAAGTGCTTGGATCAAAGATTTTTAAAAAGGGGAAATAAAAGCTGTGGTACCTTTCAGTTCACATGACTTTAATCTTCAAAAAATTTAAACAGCCTAAAAGATTACTGGTAAAGTGCAGATGTCATCAAAATATAAATAGGTGGACTAAATTATGCAGGTCAAGTGTTGCTTTTTGGGTTTTGAGAACTATCTGTCTTGCCTGCTCCACAATTGGTAAGGCCTGGGAACATATAGAACTAACCATGCCCTTAATTATGCTGGAAGGAGTCAAATCTTGTTTACACCTAGCACAAAATCAAAACAACTTACCAAGTTTTACAGTTAAAAATTGCTAGGAGTAACCATTATAGCATGTAATTGAAACTACTGGAAATAGATTTACATGCAAGCTGTATAAGAACAGTAGGATGTGTTTTTAGTAAAAGAGTATAAGAAAGAATGGAAATGTAAGTTCTTCCTTAGGTTTAAAAGATTGTTTTGAATTTGATAAGATAAAGCTAAAAGTCCAAACAAGTTGTAAAGGGATTGTACAAATTAATCTTGCAAAAATTCAATATTTGAACATATTGACTAAATTCAAAAGGATATTATATGGTTTTCTTGTGAATTGAGCATTAAAATAAAAGCAAAACACGGTTCTTTTAAGGCACTAATCTGCTCTTAAGCAAAATTTGTGAGGGGTTATAAAAGGTTTTTTGTTTTTTAAATTTCTGATTCATCATTTTGGCAAAATAAATAACTTAAGGTAATCTGGAATTCTATTTCATAGTATCAAGTGTTTTAAACCTCTAACACATTTAACAGGCTTCTCAAAATCAAACTTCAGTTTCAAAATTGTCTTTCCTGATGCCTGGCTTTTGGATGCTTCAGAGAGCCTCTGGAGTATCCAAAAGAGAGGAAAACAGGATTAGTTGACATATTTACGTATATGAGATTGCCAAAATGGTGTTCAATATTCTTTAGGTTATATTTTGGTAAATAATACTAATATATGTTTCAAATTTGTATGGGATTTTAAAAATTCTATTGTCTCAATATATGCTATCATAATTAAGGTTTTTATGTTAAATAATTATAAATGACAGAGATAACCATGCTTCTTTGTCAATTGTGTTTCTAACTGTAACTAACCTGGACATTTTGTTATTCACAGACAATTTTCTTGTTTTAATCCTTTTCAAAAGACGGCTTATAATAAGCTGTAGAACTCTGACAAGTGCTCTCAAATACAGGTTTCTGGTAACTTTGGAATAAAGGGAAAACATACAGAACTCATGAAGAATAAAAATATTCATGAATCCATAAAAACTGAGGCAATTTTTTTGACTTATGCTTGGAATATTGCTAACCCTTGTTTTTTTTTTCAGAGTCAAGAAAACTTGTTTTGAACTATTTATGATCTTTAATAATTGAGTAAGGTATACTCCTGTGAACAAAATACAGAGCATGTTTGTCTGGTTGGCTGGCTTCTCCAGAATTTGGAAACTAGTTGTCAATATTCTTAACTTGTGGCAATATAGATGTTTGCATAGGAATCCATTCTCTTTTGAAAGAGGGTGCAATTGGATAAACTGGTTGTTTCACTAAGGCATTGACTGGAAGGGTATGCTTCCTTTTAAGGAGTCAAGCTTATCTTGCAGAGCCAGTAAGAGCTTCTTGAAAAAACTGGCCTCATACCCTTGTCTACACAGTCCCTCTACAGGGTTTCTGACCTGTGGTTAGTAAAGAATGTCACTTTCTTACAGACTCAGAAGCTCCAAGTTTATCTTGGGACCTTAAGAGGAGAGAATTACCCAACTCACAGGTATTTGAGCATGCAAACTGATGGCTGGGCTTGGCTTTAAAAAGTCTTATCTGAGATTCCCTGTGGAACAGATTTCCATCAAAGACAATGTAAAAGGCCTACATAGAAATAGTTATTCCTTCTGCACTTTATGCAAATAATCAGTCCAAGTGTAAGATTAAAGTCTATTTTACAAACAACTCAGTCCTATAATGATTTTTTTTAAACAAAATTGAGGATTGGAGAGGGAGAAATTATGTTTCAAAACTTATCATACATTTGTTATTAAATTCTAGACTCAGTTGTTTTTAAGTTTTTGCCTACATTTTAGAGTAACCCTGTTTCTTCCTGTGAACCAACCAGTAATCTCCGACTACAGCTCAGAAGGAATAAAAGGGATGGGTAATGTCGAAAATTTGGATCAACATTCTAGTTCTGAGTAATTAGCCTGCAAATCCTGCCAGGTGATGGGAATAAATAGGATGCCCATCACCTGGAGGTTTCCTTTTTGGGAAAGTAAGACCAAGGGATCTAACCAAAGCCAAGCCCCATGCACCCAAATCTTAGCAAGGATAACTATAGCCACCAGTTATCTGGGCATGTCACAAGACGTCCTTTTCCTTGTTGGAGGAGGACTCAATTCTACAGCCTCACCTAAGCATTTGGCTTATTTTAAGAAATCCACGCTAGCCCCTGAGACACATTTTTGTCCCAAACTCAATTCTAAGCTTCAGATCAAAGCCCTAGGGGAAAACAACAACAACAACAACTAGATCTGAAGGACCTAGATGCAGATGATAATGGCAGTTAAAAGGCACAATGCCAAGCTTTCCATTTCATGAATAAGGGTCACACTAGTATCCATGGCATAAATGTGGTCTGGAGAATCCAAAGGCTACTGACAGCAGGGGAGATAGGGTGTCCAAGGGTAAAAGCGAATACTCCCACCCACATTACTCCCTGTTAACACAAGTGAAGACCGCTTTGACACCCATCCTGTCGTCGCAGTCTCTGGGACTTGGGGATACAAGTAAGGAGGAATCTGCTCCCCTTTTTGTAGATGAGTAGCCATTCATCATCAGTCTGTATACCTTTCTTTTTTTCTTTTTCTTTCTTTCTTTCTTTTTTTTTTTTTTTTTTGAGACAGAGTTTCACTCTTGTTGCCCAGGCTGGAGTT
>NW_012118487.1:31969190-31997794 GCF_000951035.1 Colobus angolensis palliatus
ACCCAGCTGTCTGTACCCTTTTCAAATGCATCCTGAGTCTCTAGGACCCCTTTGAAAAAAAAATCCTTCTTTTTTGTGTTTCTCCGCTCTCCTGTCTTCACAGTTACATAACTGTGTTTCTGTACTATGGGACAGCTCCCCCAGATGCATTCTCCAAACTGGGGAGAGTTAATTTCTCAAACTTTAAACTGGTTGGCTTAGGACTGAGCTCAGGGGAAGGGAACCCAGAAGCCTGACATGCTAGCTAAAGGGCAGAAGATTATTTTAACACTTAGGCTTTTGGCCTCCCTCTCCCTGTGTAAACTGGTAAAAGGCCTCAGAATTTTTTTAGCTGTCTTCACCCCCACCCCCATTTTGTTTTGATACATGTTTTCTATAATCCGGTTTGTTTCTTGCCTTTAGGCAATCAAACTCCAAAAGTTCATGCAACTGGAGACTTGGATGAGTGCCCTTTTTGCCAGAGACCCTTTGATAGGCTTCTGTGGGAGCTCTGATTGCCGTTTTCCCCAAACAGCTGCCCCTGCCAGCAGAAAGCAGTTAAGATAAGTCCTTATCCTTATTCCAATGGCAGTTAGGTATACTTCTTTAGAGGGGGAAATGATAGAGACAGGAGGCAGCCAAGGGTCCTCCGGTGAAACTCTACCATCAAGCCTAAGATAGCCTGAAGGCTGAAGAACCACACTGCTGGTCCCAGATGAAGCCTACCCTTTCCTAACTGATTATTTCTAAATGATGTCCACCTGTGCACTGGGAGGATGGGATGGAGTCTTGGAAGCGCATGCTGTTTGCAGGGGAGAGGAGCCTGGCTTCTCCTGTTCCTGGGTGCGGAGTTGGGATTCAATCTGTGAGGTGGGAAACCTGCTAACAGGACTCTATCCTGCTTTGGTGAGATTTATTTTTCCTTTTCATCCAATACATTCCACTCCCCCTCACCATTCAAAGTGTCTGTGTGCTTAACTTTTTCTGGTCCTGTGACAAGAACGTGTTTTTGGTTTTTGTTTTTTGTTTTCTAAAACAGTGGGTGGAACCTGATGGGAGGTAATTGAATCATGGGAGTGGGTCTTTCCCATGCTGTTCTCATGATAGTGAATAAGTCTCACAAGACCTGATGATTTTATAAAGGAGAGTTCCCCTGCACATGTCTTCTTGCCTGCTGTCATGTAAGATGGTACTTTGCTCCTCATTCACCTTCTGCCATGATTATGAGGCCTCCCTAGGCATGTGGAACTGTGCGTCAATTAAACCTCTTAAATTACCTAGTCTCAGGTATGTCTGTATTAGCAGTGTGAGAACAGACTAATACAATGAGTAAACTTATTTTAATTAGTCCTTCTAAAAAAGGTGCCAATTTGAAGAATTTATTAAATGAGTAACCACAAAATAGGTTATAATGCATAAAATATTGAAATAATCCATGAGTCCACAAATACATTTAAAAACATTTAAAAATTAGGAACATCAGAAGCTGAAGTTCTTTTGTACAGATGAGTGCCAACAAATAGAATGCTAGAATTTGAAAAATCATCATTTTGAAATGCCATAAAAGTAATTATTTTAGACAGGATTCTTTGATTTACGCTAATAACATGTGTGAGATTGGGAACAAAATACTCTAACCTGAAATAATTGCCTCTGTAGATTACTTGTTAGTTACAAAAAGAAAAAGTTTCATTTACAAAGTAGAAATTTTGCAGACACCTCCATAATCAAGAGATCAAAGTTACTGTCACCAAATATAGGAGAACCTGAGATCACATGCTTCCTGATATGTATGTGCACTGTGAAGGATACAATATCGCCTATGTATTACTCCTACTGGAAGCATTTGACCTGAACTTAATCATGAAGAAGAAAATAACTCTTATCTCAGAGGCATTTTGCAAAGCCTCTGAGATGGATTCTTTGAAAATAGCAATGTAATGACAAGACAAAAAAATAAAAAAATTAATTAATATCTAGGGAACTTTTCTGGATTAAAGGAGCCTAAATAGACATGTAAACTAAATGTCAGCTATGATTCTTGATTGGGTTCTGGATTAGGAAAATTAAACATCATAAATTTAATTTGAGGAAGAATTTGGAAAATTTGAATATGAGCTGCACATTAAATAAAACGCTGTATAAAAGTTAAATTTTCGCAATTTCTACACGCACCGGAAGACAGAGGTCCTCTTTCCTTGCCTAACGCAGCCATGGCTCGTGGTCCCAAGAAGCATCTGAAGCGGGTAGCAGCTCCAAAGCATTGGATGCTGGATAAATTGACCGGTGTGTTTGCTCCTCGTCCATCCACCGGTCCCCACAAGTTGAGAGAGTGTCTCCCCCTCATCATTTTCCTAGGGAACAGACTTAAGTATGCTCTGACAGGAGACGAAGTAAAGAAGATTTGCATGCAGCGGTTCATTAAGATGGATGGCAAGGTCCGAACTGATATAACCTACCCTGCTGGATTCATGGATGTCATCAGCATTAACAAGATGGGAGAGAGTTTCCGTCTGATCTATGACACCAAGGGTCGCTTTGCTGTACATCGTATTACACCTGAGGAGGCCAAGTACAAGTTATGCAAAGTGAGAAAGATCTTTGTGGGCACAAAAGGAATCCCTCATCTGGTGACTCATGATGCCCGCACCATCCGCTACCCCGATCCCCTCATCAAGGTGAATGATACCATTCCGATTGATTTGGAGACTGGCAAGATTACTGATTTCATCAATTTCGACACTGGTAACCTGTGTATGGTGACTGGAGGTGCTAACCTGGGAAGAATTGGTGTGATCACCAACAGAGAGAGGCATCCTGGTTCTTTTGACGTGGTTCACGTGAAAGATACCAATGGCAACAGCTTTGCCACTCGACTTTCCAACATTTTTGTTATTGGCAAGGGCAACAAACCATGGATTTCTCTTCCCCGAGGAAAGGGTATCCGCCTCACCATTGCTGAAGAGAGAGACAAAAGACTGGCGGCCAAACAGAGCAGTGGGTGAAATGGGTCCCTGGGTGCCATGTCAGACCTTTGTACATAATTAAAAATATTGTGGCAGAAAAAAAAAAAGTTAAATTTTCTAAGTGAGATCACTGTATTGTATTTATGCAATAGGATATCCTGCTTAAGAGATAGGAGGTTCATACATTTAATAATGAAGATACAGCAAGTGTGGGAAAATGTTAAAAATCATTGAATTAAAGTAAAGTATATGTGGGTATTCCTTGTATAGTTTTTGTAACTTTGCCATAAGCTTGCACTTTTTTTTTTTTTTTTTTTTTGAGAAGGAGTTTTGCTCTGTCACCCAGGATGGAGTGCAGTGGCACAATCTTGGCTCACTGCAACCTCCGCCTCCTGGGTTCAAGCGATTCTCCTGCCTCAGCCTCCCGAGTAGCTGGGATTACAGATGTGCATCACCACACCCGGCTAATTTTTGTATTTTTAGTAGAGATGGGGTTTCACCATGTTGGTCAGGCTGGTCTCCAACTCCTGACCTTGTGATCCAACCACCTCAGTCTCCCAAAGTGCTGGGATTACAGGCATGAGCCACTGAGCCAGGCTAAGTTTGCACTTTTTAAAATAAAATGTTTTTAAAATTACAATAATTTTCATCATAATGCATAATAAAAAAGGGCAAACTTCTTTTTTTGAATTTTTTTTTTTTTTTTTTTGAGGCAGAATCTTGCTCTGTCACTTAGGCTGGAGTGCAGTGGTCTGATTCCAGCTCACTATAACCTCTGCCTCCTGGGTTCAAGTGATTCTCATGCCTCAACCTCCCGAATAGCTGGGATTACAGGTGTGCACCACAAGGCCCAGCTAATTTTTGTATTTTTGGTAGAGACAGGGTTTCCCCATGTTGGCCAGGCTGGTCTCAAACTCCTGACCTCACGTTATCTGCCCACTTTGGCCTCCCAAAGTGCTCGGATTACAAGTGTGAGTTACCGCACCCAGTCCAGGGACGAACTTACTCATTCAATGAGCAGCATATTTCTTTGCAGTTGGATAGATAAACAAACAAAACAGGCAAAAAGCCCTTCCTCTGTAGAACTTACATTCTTTCTCCTTATTTCTGAGCTTCCTTTGTTAAATGGATGAGGGTGGGGAATGGTAAGAAGTTTTGGATTTGATATTTTGTAGTCTCTCTCTTCACTACATGGAATTATTTCAGATGCATAAATTTGTTTGCTTTGAATATATATACCTTGGCTAATTTCTTCCACCTAGAGCTCTATAAGAATATTGTAATGTAAATGCTAACCAACAACACTTATGCATAGTCATAACAGAAAATGACCCTATTAGTTCTGTCTTTTGTATTATTATAGACCCAAAGCAAGACACCACTGAACCATTTATTACTTTAAAAACATTCTAAGCTGTGAGGTTGCTTTTGTTTTTCCTTCTGAGATTAAGAATAAAATATCTATTTCAGATGTTTAAAAAAGCATTCCTTAAATTATCTTTGTTTACAGGCCTTGTAGGCTGTATCTTGTTTGTCTAAATCTAAGAAGATTAATTGTAGCATTATTAATGGTCATGTACCACCCCCAACAGAAAATAAAATATAAAATTTTAATTTAAAGCTAAATTTAAAAATAGTAGTCAAAGTTTTATTTATACCTTTAGATATATGCCAGTTTAACAGAATCAAAATTTATATTAAAATGCATAAGAATTTTTTTAAAATAGAATTAACAGGAAATATTTGACTAACACACATTTATGTATCTACATAACTGGTAATGAGTCAGAAAGAATATACTTCTCTAGACACTGCATATTGTTTTTAATGTTGCTTAGGCTCTAATTTCAATTGCAGAGTCAGATAAAAGGTTGGTTGCATTGTTTTTCTATGCATGCTTTTTAATTTCATCCTTTGCATTTATTAACACTAATAGATAGTTTTTGTTGTTGTTGTTGTTGATGCTACCTGTTCAGAGGTATTGGAAAACAGTTTTTCAGAACTCTCTAGATTTTCACTTGGTTTTTTCATTTAATTACCTACCTCTATGTGTGTAAGTATTTGGGTGGTATGGGAGAGAGGAAGAAAATTTGAAATCTCTTTTTTCAAATTTTTTTCTTATTACTTTTTTACAAGTCCCTCTCAATGAAAATCTACATCTGTCAAACACATTTGCTATTCAAAACAACTTTAGTGAGCAGATGAAATAGAAGGAAGGAAAGTGGGCACTTCCATATTTGTTTTCAATGAAATATCTTAAAAAGTTAAGAAACTTGAGGTCACAAAGGAGAAGCAAGGCATAACTCTGAAGAGGACACTGGGTTTGATTTCAAATAAGGGAAATGAGGGAAAATGGAAGGAGATTTCCTGACTCAACAGAGAAGATGGAATTTAAATTTACCGAAATCAGTAATAAGGTAGAAGTGAGAATAAAGTACTTTCAAAGCTAAATAGAGAAGGAGAAAAGTGTTTAAAAGCTCATTTTAAAGTAAAAGAGAGATGAGGAGTTACCAGATTTGCGTGAGAAAGAGCAGATACATTTATTGTTTTTAAATATCACAGAAGAGAGGAATAAATTTGAGCAAATAAGTTTAAGAAGCTTTCTTTCCTTTTATTATTTGTTAATCACCAAGACAGTGGGGAAAATGTCTTTAGGACATGTCAGAGACCTTTATGGCAGCCCCTCCCATCACAGGCCCAGAGGCCTAGGAGAAAAAAATGGTTTTGTGGACCAGGACCAGGGTCCCCCTTCTATGTGCAGGCTAGGATCTTGGTGCCCTGTTTCCCAGCTGTTCCAGCCATGGCTAAAAGGGGCCAAGGTACAACTCAAACCATGGGTTCAGAGGGTGCAAGCGCAAAGCCTTGGCAGCTTCCATGTGGTGTTGAGCCTGTAGGTGCACAGAAGTCAAGAATTGAGATTTGGGACCCTTCACCTAGATTTCAGATGATATATAGAAACATCTAGATGTTCAGGCAGAAGTTTGCTACAGGGGCAGGGCCCTCATGGAGAACCTCTGCTAGGACAGTGCAGGAGGGAAATGTGGGGTTGGAGCCCCCACATAGAGTTGCCACGGGGGCACTCACTAGTGGAGCTGTGAGAAGAGGGCCACTGTTCTCTAGACCCCAGAATGTTAGCTCCATTAACACCTTGCACCATGCACCAGGAAAAGCAGCAGACACTCAATGTCAGCCCATGAAAGCAGCCAAGAGGGGGCTATACCTTGCAAAACCACAGGGGTGGAGCTGCCCAAGGCCATGGGAGTCCACCTCTTGCATCAGCATGACCTGGATATGAGACATGGAGTCAAAAGAGATCATTCTGGAACTTTAAGGTTTAACGACTGCCCTATTGGATTTTGGACTTGTATGGGTCTTGTAGCCCTTTGTTTTTGCTAATTTCTCTCATTTGGAAATGGGTGTGTTTACCTAATACGTATACCCCCTTGTATCTAGGGAGTAACTAACTTGCTTTTGATTTTACCCACTCATAGACAGAAGGGACTTGCCTTGTCTCAGGTAAGCCTTTGGACTGTGAAATTTTGAGTTAATGCTGAAATGAGTTAAGACGGGGCACTTTTGGGAAGGCATGATTTGTTTTGAACAATGTGAGGACCTGAGTTTTGGCAGGGGCTAGGGGCAGAATGAAATGTTTTGGCTGTGTCTCCACCCAAATTCCATCTTTAGTTATAGCTTCCATAATGTCCATGTTCTGTGGGAGGGACCCTGTGGAAGTTAATTGAATCATGGGGGCAGGTCTTTCCCATGCTGTTCTCATGATAGTGAAAAAGTCTCATGAGATCTGATAGTTTTATGAAGGGAGGTTCCCCTACACAAGCTCTCTTGCCTGCCACCATGTTAGATGTAACTTTGCTCCTCTTTCACCCTCCACCATGACTGTGCAGTCTTCCCGGCTATGTGAAACTGTGAGTCAATTAAACCTCTTTCTAAATTACCCAGTTTTGAGTATGTCTTTATCAGCAGTGTGAGAACAGACTAATACATAATTTAACCCCAAAGAAGAGTTCTTTAATGGAGAAATTCATATATTGTGAAATTGATCCTATTCCTGAAATCTTTACTGTGATGACTGAGGACCTCTAGCCAGGTTCCTTACTTACATCACTTGGAATTAGTTGGCCTCCATATAAGACTAGTTTGAACTGATAGTGCTGAGTTTACAAGTTTTCAAATATATGCAAAATATACATAACCATATGAATGATTAATGGTGACATGCTTATAAAATGGTGACTCTAACAAGCTCTATTAGGTAAATATACATGCAATCACTGAGTTCTGTCAAGAGATGGTGTCATTTATGCACAATAAGGCACATTTTTCAGTTTATTATTCAATATAATAAATTCTAACAATTTTCCAAAAGTGCTCATATAAAAAATAATTAGCCTTTATGTTTTAGTAAGTTGTTGTTTTCAGTAATCATTGCTTCCTGAGCAGATATTTTTTGGTGTTTTATTTTGTCATATTTATTGGCTATTATTCCTGTTAGAAACAGCTTCTGATACTAAGAAAGAAACATCAACAAGAGAAGACATCTTTCCCATAAAAAAATTTGTTCCAGCTTCATTTTTATTTGAAGTTGAATATAGACAAAGGTAAAAAGAAAAGCTAAGAAAACGTTCCCAGGTGAGGCATTGGAGTTTCAACTAGTCTGGTCAGGGGCCACTGTTAAACTACAGATATTTGATAGGAATTGTCCCTTTAACTGTGTGAAAATGGTTTCCTAATGATTCTTTTTGCTTTTTACTCTGGGTTAGCTTCTCATCAGTTCATAAATGCCCATACCTGGTTCTGTCAACATTTTTGGTTCATATTATGTGCTTTATGAGGCCAAACATAGCAACACAAACATTTAAATTGCTTCCATGTTTTACAACCTCAACTGCTGTATTTTATATAAAGGCCACAAAATGAATACTGTTATTGATGAAAATTGGGTTACCCTGAGGACTCTTGCTTAACTGAAATCACAAATGGAGCAGACAGAAAAATCAAAAGTGTATGCTGAGAACGGTGAGTAGAGAGTGAACTCCTCAGAGCAGTAATAATCTTCATTTCCAGAGGCCAGAAGTGAGAAAAGAGGGATTTTTTTTTTCTCCATTGGGAAATTTTATTTCCAATGTTACTTGAACACAATACAAGTAATATAAATTAAAAAAATGAATAGTTTGTTACTTAGAAAAAAGGTTATTTGTATGAGGGACTCAAAAATAGTTTTTAAATATTACTATATGCTAGAATCTGATTTTGTTTATTTGTTTTGTTTTGTTTCTTTTGGTTTCTATTTATTGTGGGCCTGCAGATTTTATTTTTAAAATGTAACAAAACTTATATGATGTTCCTCAAAATGCTTCTATGTTGATCAGCACTCAATGCAAGCTCTACCTGTCATAATTACACTGTATATACTTCAGTCAGGGAAGTAGAAGTTTCTGCTTTGCAAACTAGTGGACCATTTATTAAACCAATTTTAATCTTCCTGACAGTCATACATTCACCTAAAACAATACTAATAATAAAACTCTATTAAAACACTAGAAAATAGCTGGTATTTCTCCAGAAAGGCCAAACCAATTGTCAAGGATTAGATCTATATTAAATGGGCTGATTTTTGACAGGCAAACTTGAAAGTTACATGTTTTTGGGTAATGCTTGCAACTAGTCATACTTTGCTTGTCAGTAGCTAGTTACTAGATTAGTCTTCCCCTTCTAATAGCTTTGATCCCTATTGCAGGAAGGGTACAAGTTATCCAGAAACTGTTGTTCTTTTATCAGAGTAAATTCTTCACATATGTTTGCAAGTCATGACTAAAGAATACACAAAAGAGCATATTTAAATATATTTTGCTAATTAGTAACAATAACTTTTTTCTTGTTTCTGATTTTTCTCTGGGATTATGCCAGTTAGTTGATACATGTTCATTAATTTTATACTAAAAACAACATTAATAAGGGTGCTATTCTAAGATTTGAGTCCAACTTCAAGCTAATTATATCAATACAAGCTCTCCTGCTTAGTGAATAATAATCATAATTTGTAAAATAATCATATAATTTGTAAGTGAATGAAATGAACTCCCTTAGAAAATGTTAATAGACACCTTTTTATAGCATATGTCCTATAACTGAATAAAAAGTTTAGCTACTTGATTGGTTATTTATGTTGTATTAAATAATGATTTAATAATAAATGAAGCTTTAAACTTCTTGTAAGTAAATTAATGCTGGATAGTTGAATACCTATATTCCAAAAGTATTATTTTGGGCAAAGCATATAAAAGTTAATTCACCTAACTATGAACACATATAAAGCCATTAAGAACTAATTTTTTAAGACACTTTTAAAGTTTTTTAAAATTCCTGAATATTTTGCTATTTACTACATCACCACTAAATTAGCAGAATGATAAAAATAGCTAATACCCTTGAGTACTTATTATGATCTAGATAATGTGCTTAGCTCTCTCCAGGTATTATCATATTTAATACAACAAACTCATAAGGCAGATACCATTGCTGCCATTTGACAGAAAAGGTATAAGACTAAGAAACTTGGCCAAAGTTGTGCAGGTTGTAAGAGGCGAGGAATGGGCTAGAAGCCTGATCTTCCACTGCGAAGCCCATCTCATGCTCTTACCTGTATTGCACCTTTCCCTCAACAGAGGGATTCTTTGCCTCTTCTCCTATGAAAAAATGGAAAGAAATTTAACCAAAAGAAAATTTTCAACATATCATATATTTCCAAAAAAATGTAGTGTTACCTTCCCTGGTTCTTACCAATGAATATCAATAAATGTTATTGATTGATTCCTGATAGACTTGAAAGGATGAATTCATTCCCTGAAGAGGCAGAAAATAGATTACTAAACTAACACTACAACTGAACACTGAACATTCTGACTAAACAACCAACAAAAAATAAAATAGTTGTACATTAAAGAATACAAGAATGAAAGCTACATTTACCATAAATTATACCATCATAGGACAAATATTAGTTAAGAACAGACTACTTTTAGCCATACTTATGACTCTCAGAGGAATAAGCCTGATTTTGTTCATGACTTCCAAAGGACTTTCAAAGAGAAAGAACATTTAAAAAATAAGAATTAATATTTAAAGTTTATGAGTTGTTGTAACCAACCCCTTGAAGATGGATTGGTTTTAAAGCTAGAATTCACCTATTAATACCATACCACTAATACATTTGCATTAATAATAGCCATTCTATGAATAGCATTAGCATCTTCTCAATAAACCCATGTAGTCAACACTTATACTTCTTAATTCCTGAATAAATCATACGACAAAAGATGAATTTTTAGTTTCTATGAATTACACATAAAAGAGTCACCTCTTTAATTTATGTGAGTTGTGTTTTTTTTACAGATAGCATTAAGGTTTCCTAACTAATTACTTTTTTTTTTGTTTAATCATTTTATGGGCAAAACCTTAAGGACTCTTAGAAAAGATAAAGCTTTGCCTTTCAAAGAAACCACTGCCATCTTCCACTGAACGAAAGAAGTTTGACCATGACTTTGCCATCTCTACTTCCTTTCATGGGATACACAATATTGTTCAGAACCGGAGCAAAATTCGCAAGGTGCTCTGGTTGGTTGTGGTTCTCGGCTCAGTCTCACTCGTGACATGGCAGATCTACAGTCGCTTGCTCAACTACTTCACATGGCCAACCACAACGTCCATTGAGGTTCAGTATGTGGAAAAGATGGAGTTCCCAGCTGTGACATTTTGTAATTTGAACAGGTAAAATTAGTTTTTAATTAGTTCCTATAAACTTGCTAGTGTAATCTTTCTTGGATGACTGACAAAGAGTTTTCTTATGTGGAAATTATCATATGTAAAACCACTGGAGTTCTTAAATTGCACTTAAAAGCACAAATTTAAGGGAGCAAAGAATTCACTAATTTCTTCTTTCACTTATTTTCCTTCTTTTCTTCCTTCCCTCCACAATCATATTCTAGGTAACATCCCAAATCCTATCATTAAATAGATGTAAAAGAGATGGGGATTTCACTATATTGCCCAGACTATTCTCAAACTCCTAGGCTGAAGTGATCCACCTGCCTCAGCCTCCCAAAGTGCTGAACTTATAGATGTGAGCCACTGCGCCCAGCCCAATGTAAAAGTCTTGATCTCTGCATGTTAGAAGTTAATTCATTGGCAGAAAAGAGAAACATCAACAATCACAGTGCAATATGGTAATTGCGCAATAAAATAAAACAATGTGCAAGGGCTCTGAAATCCCACAGAACAGATTAATAGTCTCCATCGTGGGTGTTATGGAAATCTGGGTATTAAAAGGTGACTAGAGCTTTCTAAGTGGAGATGAAGAAGAAATGGAAGAGGGAACTACTTTGCAAACACATAAAGATATAAAATGTTTTGATGTACATATGACGAGCTATTTAATGTAGTAGAAGCAAGGCCAACTCCATGGGTCTGTGATCAGTGCAGCTGCAAAGAGCCCTGAGCTTAGAAGAGGGTTACACTTGATTCAATGCTCTACTGTCACTGTCTTGAGTCCTTGACTGCAACTTATTCCAGAAAACTGCAGTCTATTGACTGTACACCAAATCTGCTGAGAGGAGGGCAACTTTCCACCACTAGGCTTCCAGGCAATGCTTTGTAATTGCCTGTGGTGAAGCCTGAAATATCACACATAGGATTTTTGCCTGAGAAAGGAGGGCTTCTTAAGACCCACCACTTACTTATTAGGGAAGTCACTCAGCCTTCTTAGTGTCAATTTTTATATTTATAAAATAAGATAATATCATCTACTTCACATATTTGTTGTTACATTAGGTAAGGTAATAAGTACTCCATTGTGTTTCATTCCTGGGGGACTTCTAGAACTGGTGCTCAATATACAGTAGATGTTACAGCTCGTTTGTATGATCGTCAATATTTCAAGAACTCAAGATACATGTCCAGGTCCTAACAAGTGAAAACAAATCAATCCTTTCCCCCCAAAAAATGATTTTCAATACTATTGCCTCATACTATTTTAAGTAGCATGGGTTCTAAAAAAAAACAAAGATTGGTTGCTATTATCCTTGACTGAATGAAAATGTAGATATTACTTCCAGAATGGCAAAGTGAGGAAGTCCATAAATTCTATCCCCTACAAAACCAACCATAACTGGTGAAAAAATATTTATCTTAAAAGGCAAACTTTTCTTTTAAAAAAGAAACATTTCAGTAGTATCTCCTCAAATTCAAGTCTACTGGAACCTCAGAATGATCATATTTAAAAATTGGGTCATTACAAATATGATTAGATAAGTTGAGGTTTTACCGCATTAGGGTGAGCTCTAAATCCAATGACTGAAGTTCTTTCAGGGAGAGGAGAGAACACACAGAGATATAGCAGGGAAAAGTCATGTGAAATAGAAGCAGAGATTGATATAGTTTTGCCACAAGTCAAGGTATATTTAGGAAAAAAGGCATAAGACAGAGAAAACAAAAAGTAAAATGGCAGATGCAAATCTAAGTATATTACTAATGAAATTAAATTAGAATGGATTAGACAATCCAATAGAAAGGCAGAGGTTATCAGAATGGATTTTTTAAAGAAAGATCCAGCTATATGCTGTGTACAGGAGAGACAATTTAGATTTGAAGATGCAAATGGGTTAAAAGTATAAGAATGGAAAAAGTATGTCAACCATGAGAAAGCTAGAGTAGATATCCTTATCTCAGACAAAATAGACTTTAAAGTAATACATGTTACTTGATATAAAAAATTGTCATTTTATGTTGAATACATGATCAATCTATCAGGAGACATAAGTTAACCTATATAGTTAGATTTTTCAATACCCCACTTTTAGTAATCAATAGAACAATTTGACAGAGAATAAACAAGGAAACAGAAGACATAGAAGACTTGAACATCCTTATAAACCTACTAGACTTTGCAAACATCATTAGAGCAATTTACTCAACAACAGCAAAATATGCATTCTTCCCATGTGCACATGGCACATTCTCTTAGAATAGACCATATACAAGGCCATGTACAGCGTAAAATAGGTTGAAAAGATTTTAAAGTATTCAAATATGTTTATCAATCACAATATAAAAAAATTAGAGGTCAATAATCAAAATAAATTTGGGATATTCACAAATATGTAAATATTAAAGAATATACACCTAAATAACAATGAAATCAAAGAAGAAATCACAGAGAAAATTAGAAAATACTTTGAGATGAATGAAAATGAAGACACAACATACCAAACTAATGGGATACAGCTAAAACAGTGCTTATAGGGAAAGTTGTAACTGAAAACAGCTAAATTGAAGGAAAAAGATGTCTAAAAATATTTAATAGCCTATGATCTAAGTACTTTCATAATTTTTAGTATGAAAACCTAATCCATTTTGTATAGCTCAAATCTCAAATCAATGATTATAGCTTTTATGTTAGATGACATTGAAAAAAATGATTGTATATCTTAGCTCAGTTAGATATAAGTATCCAGACCTACAAAAAAAGACTTAATATTTTAGAGGTTATAATGATAGAACAGGAAATTTCTTAATTATAAGAAAATTATTCTTCCTTAGGGAACAAAAAACTAAAACAACATCAGTTTACAGGCATTAAAGATACCTCCAACTCCCAAAGTACAGTATTACAGAAAGATAATTCAGATTCCCACTTTAAACATTATACTCAGCATTGCTCAGCAATGCTGAAATCTATAATTTCAGTTCTCAGAGGCAATGATCTTCAAACATTTTAGTTAATGTGCTACATAAAAAAATTTGAAAAACTGTGTATTTAACTTGCATATGCACTTGCATATGTCTACATTTTTAGCCATAACCCTAAATAATTTATTCATTATTTTTAGGAGATGAAAAATACTGTATTTCATATCAAATTATATTATCACAAATATAAGTATTGTATATCATTATATTTATGAGATAAAATAGGATAAGGGTTTACTGTAATAGGAATAAACATTTCATGTATTTTCATAAGATTTTAACTACTTTATTGACTAAAATACACCAGTAGAAGTTATTTAAAATTTTAATCTGTGGATTATGTTCAAATAACCCCAAATCTGGAAGTCTTAACAAATAGTCTAGTTACATTAAAAATAACAACTTTCATTATTCTACTTAAGACTGTCAATTTAGTCTTAAGCAAGGGTCAAATACCCTGTGTCTAATGCAGAGCTTCACCCTGGCTGCAAATATGTGTATGACAGGCCAAGACAAGATTTTAGGAGCTTTGATTAATTCTTTTTTTTTTTTTTTTTCCTTTTGAGACGGAGTCTCGCTCTGACACCCAGGTTGGAGCACAGTGGCAGGATCTCAGCTCACTGCGAGCTCCGCCTCCCGGGTTTACGCCATTCTCCTGCCTCAGCCTCCCGTGTAACTGGGACTACAGGCGCCCACCACGTCGCCTGGCTAGATTTTGTATTTTTTAGTAGAGACGGGGTTTCACCGCGTTAGCCAGGATGGTCTCGATCTCCTGACCTCGTGATCCGCCCGTCTCAGCCTCCCAAAGTGCTAGGATTACAGGCTTGAGCCACCGCGCCCCGCTTGATTAATTCTTAAAGGAGTCTTTCCCTGAAGCAAAATACATTTTGTATGTCCGAATTAGGAACCCTGAGGTTGTTACACACCAATATGCGCATTCTATGTTAAGATTTCTGATGGGTGACAGGTTAACGCTTTTTTATACATGGGAGAAGAACCACTGTAAAAAGAGGATGGGAACTTTTATTTCCTTAAAATTCTCTGTGCAGGAGAACACTCAGACATATGCACATTCTAGTTTGAAGGCCATTGTTCTAAGTTGCATAGTCTCTAATTCTATTGAAAAAAAAGTAAAGCTTAACACTGCAATTTACTTAGAGTTTACCAAGTTAGAAACTGGAAAAGTCTCTGATAGATCCCAATTTCTATGCTTTTTTTGTTAAACCACCTTGTGAATAGAAAATGAACACCTGAGATAAGGAAACTTTGCCAAATGACTTTGGATTATCAGAAAGGATTTACTTTTCACAATGGGTACCAGGAGCCTGTACCAAGTGTATGTCAGAGATCACTTTATAATACTTCCCTCCTCTATGTGACAAAATCATTTTTGGTAATAGTCATGAAATCAAACAAATAATGAAAATGGCCTATGTATATTCAAGTCAATAAAAATGTTAAAAAATAAAATAATACAAAAATAAGAAAAAGTAATGCATTAATACTTTTTGGATACTGACATATTTTTTTTTCTTTAAAAATAGTTTTTAAAATCTGTTCCAGTTGTGAAAGTAAAATAAAATCTCAGGACCCCCAACTCACTATGTCAAAGGGAAAAGTTAAGCTTGGGAACTGCGTCACACACATCCGCTTCCCATTCTATTCCTAAACAGATAACCACAAAGATAGAAGGCCCATACCTTCTCAGGGGCCCTCTATTACAATTTTCTCACAGGAAATATCCTGTGGGTCCCAAGATCCTTATCGTAAAATGAAATTGTACTGAATTTCACCCTAAGAATATAAATCAACAGCTTATCTTCGCAGGTACAAGACAAAGAACTAGAAGTCATCCTTCTACTCACCTGAGGCAAATGCATATTTGACTTCTTCCTCTACTCTATGTTTATTTTATCCTATATAAAAATGAAGATTCAGTGAGCACCAGACAAATACGTAGTTGACTATTCCACTATCCACTCCTTTCACAGGTAAAATGTAAATTCAGTGAAATTGATCAAAGCTTCAAAAGAATGCAACTGCTTGCCTCCATTATCTACCCTCCCTTTTTGTTCTTACCTTTTTCCCCTGCTGCCCACTCTTTCCACTTTAAATATTGTGTCCCCAAATCCTGTTTGGAAAAATCAGGGATCACAGATATTTCTGTGATTTTTTCTTTTCCCCAGGCTCATCCTCAAACTTGGCAAAATAAACCTCTAAAATGATTAGGGCTCCCCTCAGATATTTTCTTTAGTTTTACACAGAAATGAATAATAGCATTGTGTTTCCATTTTTTAGCCTTTCTTTATAAATATTTGTCAACGATTTCATCAAAATTAACTTTATCCATGTATTCATGTTCCAGAGCACAGCCATATTAGTCTAGTTTTACTTGTAGTTGATTAAAGAATACTCACTAATTTTAATTTTGAAAAGTTTCTTTCACACGAAGCAATGGTTATACAGAAAGACAAACTCCTAAGAATACAATTGGCAGAAATTAATAAAAAGTCACATTTCACAAAAAAATTCCAGAAATTTTAATAATATTTGTGACTTGGTTATTTGGTATCAGTTCTAGTGCTTTTCAAATGTCTTTGTGTCTGAAATTTTCACTAAAATATGTTTATCACAAAATTCATCAAAAATTTCTATTCATTTGGTAAAAACTTCAGAATTTTATTTTCTTCCACTAAAATCAGAGATAATAATTGAATGTAGTGACTACTGATGCTATTTGATCCATTGTTTATGAGAACTCATGTACTGGGTCTTCATGTTTATAATCACTGTGATTTTTTGTTTATTTCAAATTTGTTTGATGCAAGAAAAAATTGCTAAAGGATTTTTAACCAAAAGTAAAATTATTGCTTCTCATACAAATATAAAGACATATCAGAGGTTTCATTAGTTAATCAGAGAAAGGTAAGATGTTAAAATTTGCTCAAAGAAGAATACGAAAGGCAGACATTGTTCCTCATTTTCTTTCTCCATAAACTTAACTGTAAAATGTACAAGAAATGGGTCTGTTTTGGCAGGACTCAAATAAGACCTGAGTCAGGCATCAACTTGGATTTTAGATGAAACTTAATCATTTGGGTCACATAATTTGGGGAAGTACATTTAGAACCATTGATATACATGAGAAAGACAGATTTAATAACTGGTTACCAGATGTTAAATTGTTCAAACAAATTAAGATACTTTTAGTGTTATTTTCTTCTGCTAAGCTCTTTACCAGTTGTGTTAAATTAAATAGTAAGGCAAATTCTAGCTAAGCAAGGTTTTTGAAAGGAAAGGTTGGAAGAGTTTTAAAGTTCAAATTAAAATTGAAAATAAGCCAGATGCAGTGACTAATGCTTATAATCCCAACACTTTGGGAGGCCAAGGTAGGCAGATTGCTTGAGCTCAGGAGTTCGAGACCAGCCTGGGCAACGTGGTAAAAGTCGGTCTCTAAAAAAAAATATAAAAATTAGCTGGGCATGGTTGTGCACACCTGTAGTCCCAACTACGTGGGGGGCTGAAGTGGTAGGATTGTTTGAGCCCAGAAGGTGGAGGCTACAATGAACCATGTTCGTGCCTCTGCACTACAGCCTGGGCAACAAATTGAGACCTTGTCTCAAAAAATAAAACAAAATTGAAAATAAACTCAGTGCAGAACACTTTTGTTTTATGCAAAGCAATATTTCTCACAAAAAACTTTTCTTCCTTGGCTTAATATGGTTAGGTTTTATTTATTAAATTTAATTAATCTATATAAATTACTCTCATGGTCTCAAATATTATTAGTATAATAAAAAAGCTTAAAAATATTTTAAGATGCCCTCCTATTTAACCTTTTGGTTGATTGTATTCATTCCTCCTATATGTATAGTAATTCCTTTACTTCTCTGCATAACGATTTTGAATATAATCCAATGAACATGTGTCAGGGAGTACTGGCTCTGACTGTGCAGGATTTCACAGTTGTAGGGATTTGGAGCAGATTGCTGGGAACCTGTCCATCACTGGGAGTTGGAAACCTGTAGTAGCTTGGAGGTCCATCTCTCAATACAGGGTTTACACCATCCTTCTGCCAAAATCTGTTGCTGATGTAAACTCTTAATACCTTAATGATCCAAGAAATACTTTTGACCAAGAAAAGCAAGGTTATTAGATGTACTGTAGTTAGGCAGAACACCACCATGACAGATGACCAATAGTGCCTTGGAATCAGGAAGTCTGAGGAGGGTATTTACAGAGCTTTAGGACCTGGGCTAGCTTTGCAAAGATCAGAGCCAGTTTAGTAAGCTACAATATTAGATATTGACTATGAAAACAATTTTCATCACTTAAAGAGTATGTAATGTTGGCTTGAGGTTGTTTCTCCATTTTTGTGGTTTGTGTATGCCCTACCTTGACTGAGAAAGGATTCAATATAGCTTGAATTTGAAAGAAAAATTATATGTATATATTGTGGGGGTCATGGGTGTTGGCCCCCTAAAGATATGCTGAAAAATCAGTGACATGAAGCAGATTGGTTAATAGAAGAAAAGGCTTACAATGATATTTAATGTGTATATACATGAGCCTTCAGAATAAAGCCCAACATCCCAACCAGATACAGAGGCTTATTTATCATCCTGAGATTACAGAAAGGATGTGGGCTCAGAACATTACTGAAAGCAGGTTTTAACAGCAAGACAGGTTATACAGGTTATAGTAGGGAGAAAGGAAGAGGCTTGCCTAGCAAAGGTGACCTTGTTATATAGATGATGACTTCTTCAGAGAGACAAGATGGCAAATGTTTCTTTTTAGACTTTCAAAGGTGTCAGAATCTCAATATCTCTTACACCAAGCAAATGCCTAGCAAGAGGAGGCCCAGCTGCATTAATGGACGTTTTCTACAGATGCAAATTTTCCACATAAAAGACAGCTTTGCAAGGTCACTTCCGTTAGCTGACCCTGTAGCAGCCATTTCAAAATACATCAAAAAATATATTTTAGAGTAAATATTTTTATTTTCTTCTCTCTTTATATGTACATATACACACACACATATATATATTTATATATTAAATAAGATATATAATATAAAGGAAAATAGAAATAAAATCTGGGATACAAAAGAGGTTCAGGTATAACATACAAACCACATACCCCATATACTTACCGAGTGGAATATACATTCCGTTCTATGCTTTTAGCAGTCAATTTAAAGAGAGAACATTTGTTCAGTTTCAAAATTTATAATATCCAAAATATGAAAGTCCTGATCATGTTTGTAAAGGAATGGAAGGCATGCAAATAAAGAACCATATGGGATGCAAAACAAAATTGCCCCACAAGACAAGAGAATTGGAAAGTGATACAGTTGTTAAGTTAAATAGATTACTTCTGCGTCGGTGGCCAGAATGGACCATTTATTTAATAAGTGCATACCTAACACTCACTATATTCCAGGCAGCTATCTAAAAATTTTAAGAACAATTAATGTAATCATTAAAACAACACTTTGAGGTAGGTTATATTAATATATACAGATTTTACAAGAGAGAAAACTTAAGTCACAGGGAAATGAAAAAAATTAGCTAAGTCATACCATTAAATGACTGTAACAATTAGAACCTAACTGGAGAAACAGGATCTCCATGAATGACAGAATAAAGGGCTTTCTTCTAGGGATTAAATCCCACTTCGTTGCAGGAGCTGGTTAAGCAGTCTTTGTACAGTCTTTCGCCTGTAACTAGTGCTGGGGCTGAAGTAAGCAGGGCCAGCAGGAAGGGAAAATGGATATGAAGTTGGGGAAACAAATAACAAGCTCAAAACGTAGGTCTCTTTTTCACTACCTCCAATCTGCAGGATAGCTGTCATCTTTACCAGGTTGCACTCTTACCTAACCCAGTATTTGAAGAAGCTGAAGGAAGAGGTCACAAAGGAGCTGGAGGAGCTGTGGTCCCAGCTGCTGCCCAATACCAGCAAGTTGAGTCAGCAGATGGATTGCAGTGTGGGTGAGCTACCACAGCTCCTGCACGACAGTGAAATTCATATATATACAAGGATGGGAATGCTAGGAAATGCAGTTCTAATTTAGCTAAGCTGACACAGGACAAGGCCACACACAGGAAATCTGGCTCCTAAATGCATTTTTAACAACTATACATTCCCACGTCTTCCTTTAAATTGAATCTTGAAGATCCATTAGGTGTAATCCAGATCAAGGTCTGGGGTATATTCTAGGTAAACGAAACTACATGTGCAAATAAAAGATTAATTGCACAATGGGTCAAAGACTTCTTAGGAATACAATTTTGCTTAAATGTTTTGCAAATAAGGGAGAGTGTAGGAGATAAGAAGAAGCTAATAGAATCTAGATGTTGGTATCTCTCTTCTAGATAATTATACGTTTTCATTATTCTAACTATGGCCTTCATTGCTGCTAATAGGTTCCAAACAGATGCTGTAGCCAAATTTGGTGTTATTTTTTTCTTATGGCACATTGTATCCAAAGTCCTCCATCTTCGAGAAATTACTGCCAATTCCACTGGCTCTACAGAGGCTACTGATTTTGCTGCAAGTCACCAAAACTTCAGCATTGCAGAATTTATCAGGAACAAAGGTTTTTATCTCGACAACAGCACTTTGTTGGACTGTGATTTTTTTGGAAAGCCATGTAGCCCAAAGGTAACGATTTTCTATTCTTCAAATATAATCAAAGTGATAAGTTCCTTTACTGCACTGTTTCACATTGAGCTCCCATGGCATTTACTCCCATGGTGAATCAATCCAAATTTCATTACAGATTCTATTTCATTAGCTCAGCCTTATGATATCGGGGGTACGGAATACACATGAGACAAATTTCCTCTTTCAAGCGGTTAGATAAGGAAAGATAGAAAAGAGAAAACTTGATTGTCTTTCTTGTAGTATAGTCCTTCCAAAAGAAAAACAATGTAACACAAGAGGATATTTTAGTTTTTTCCATTCATCAACAAACAACCTATTCCAACATAGTATTTTTATAATGACCAAATATCCATCACTCTGCTTATATGCTTATGGTATTGGATTAGAGACTATAGAAAATAAGAGGATCCCAGAGTTTATGAAAAATTTATGTATTATTATTATATATTATATATAACAATAGCTATCATATATTATATAATATACACTCACTCATAACAAATAGGAAACAAATACATAACAAATACAAAATCCTGTTATTGTTTATACAGCTAATCTACATTTAAGATAAAGTACTAGATATATCTACAATCTATTAATAAACAACTACATAGGCAATTTGATGCCATATTTCCTGTATCAGTATTCCATAGCCTGTGTTGTTAGGGGATTCTAAGTAAACACAAATTCTTGGTTCTTGGATACAATTTCTTATGTTTTTGGTAGGCCACCTTAGCACACAGTAAGCAGAAAAAAATGCCTGAGAGACATTTCACAGAGATGAGTTTCTGAACTAAACTTTTAACTTGGAAAGTAAACTCTCTTATGCTGTTTTTATTCACCAACATGTTTAACTCACCACCAAGAAATTTCGTGTTAGAGAAATTTTTCAGTTGCATATTACAGAAACCCATTTCTATTCTAGTAGACTGAAGACTAAAAGTAATGAGTTGGCTTAACTAAGCGGGAACTCCAACAGTAGGTCTGGCTTCAGAAAAATGCTGAACCAATGGTCTCCAAGACTATCTTTAATATTCTGACTTTATTTCCATCTCATAATTCTGGTTGGCTTCTTTCTGTATGAGTTCTCCCCATCTCACCAAAATGGCTGCTGACTGCCCCTAGACGTTCATTATCAGAGTTTAGAACTCCAGTATCCACTTAATAATCTCACCAAAGACTCTGATTAGCTATACTTGGGACACATATCAATTCTTTTTTTTTTTTGAGACGGCGTCTCCCTCTGTCGCCCAGGCTGGAGTGCAGTGGCCGGATCTCAGCTCACTGCAAGCTCCGCCTCCCACGTTTACGCCATTCTCCTGCCTCAGCCTCCTGAGTAGCTGGGACTACAGGTGCCCGCCACCTCGCCCAGCTAGATTTTTGTATTTTTTTTAGTAGAGATGGGGTTTCACCGTGTTAGCCAGGATGGTCTTGATCTCCTGACCGTCTCAGCCTCCCAAAGTGCTGGGATTACAGGCTTGAGCCACCGTGCCCAGCCCACATATCAATTCTTGAACCAATCACTGAGGCAAGAAGGTGAGGTTTAAGCTTGGCCCAGCTTGTGTCCCATGCACAACTCTGTAGTGACTGGAAAAAGAGGGCCAAAGGAGCAGGGTCATGTGATTGACTGCCACACTGTGACCATACAGGTTCCAGAAGGTGTAGCTCCTCCAAGAAAGGATGCTGTAGTAGTGCTCCACAGGTAAAAACACATTTCCATACATCTTCAGGAAAATATAAAAAAAGTGATTTTTAAAAATGTTTTAAACACATGCTTAATTTTATATAAAAATGTCTCCTTTAAATAATCACATGCAAGTTGATAAATGTATATTGCCAAAAAAACTATCATTGAAAACACATATAAATCAGACTATTCTCTCTGATACTTCTGCAGTCTTGTTAGATATTTGTGCTTTTTTAAAAAAAAAGTTATAGCAAACTTCAGAAGTGACAAAAATATCAAATTGATGATTTTTTTTGGTTCATTTACATATTGGAGGATTTTGGACATGTCTTCACTGAATATGGAAATTGTTTTACTTTTAATCATGGTGAAACTATGCAAGCAAAGAGAAAAGTGAGTGTCTCTGGAAGAGGCTTGAGCTTGCTCTTCAGTGTGAATCAGGTATTGAATTTTCTCCAGGTTCAAGACAAACAAGAATGGGTGGGGGTTCCAAAAATATGATCAGACTATTGGTCCATATCAGAGCTCCCACACATTGGATATTATTTCAGTTTTTGTTAATTTAATCTAGATTCCTATGGATTTTATATAACTATTGGCTTACAAATTAAACAGGCAAAATTTTAAGGCATAAACTGGAGAGTTTTATTGACTTAAATTATTGACTCCAGGGAATGTTCATGCCACAAAATAATGAAACCCAGAGATTCTAAGTTGCAATGTATGTAGCTATTTTAAGAGAACTCTTTGCATTTAACAATAATTTTAGAAATATGTTATTGTAAATATGACAACATGTTTTAGAAAGAAACTCTACATACACATTTAACAAACTATAGAATGTACATCTGGAAAAGTGATGGAAAACATCCTGGTTATATAAGGAATATTATGTGAATAGATTTTGTACAAGCCCAGCTTTTGGAAAGTTGTAATTGACCTAATAAGTTCTAAGTATTTAGCCCTGGGAGGCAGATGTTCAAACACCTAAGAAATGCAGTGGTGTTTTTTTCAAGGTTTCCTGGTATAGCTCCCACCCAAGATTAGTTAATTCTGACCTTTTGTCTTACATAACTACTTCTAGTATTACACATTTAAAGGCATTGTACTTCATTATTATGGTTTTATAAAAGAGGATTCTAAAATGCTGATAGATTAAGTATCCAAAAATTATACAATTAATGACCAAGATGAAAAACAAACTTGGTGTTCCTGCATTCACCTCCCAATCCAAGTGAATCATGCCATTGGCTACTTTTAAAGAATTTCCAGTAATATTCTTTTCATAGCTTCCTTTTGTATCCCATTCAAGATATTTTTCTTTATGTCCAAACATAACACTGCAAACCTTAATGTATGTACCTACCTATACTTGTAATGTATTTGATTAATACTTTTGAGTCTTTCAAATATTAGCCATAAGGTCAGTTCGAACATTATATTATCAATTTTTACAAACTAGAATTTTCCAAATATTTTTAGAATGCAATGAAAATCTACAAATTCAATGCAATGTTCCATAAGTAAATAACATTGAGATATCTCTCCAGACTAGATAGTTAAGTGTTTCTTAGAGGGTTACAAAAGGACCAGGAGAAATAGAGTTTTGAATTACAAATAGAATATTTAGTATGTTTATTATATGTAATTACATATGTAGTTGACTCATTCATAGAGTATATTCTTTATACTCTTAAGCCTGTTTCTTCTCCTTATAGCCTAAAATTACAATTAATGACAAAGTCACCAGAAGTTTAGTCTTAAATTTCTTCATCTGACCTAAGATTTATTAAAAAGAACATTAGTGTTAAAGAAATAGTGTAAATCTTCACTCTTATGGGAAAATTAACTTGAATTTTACATAAAGGCAGGGATTTTAATTGCAAAATGAAGAGGGCCAAATGATTTTCTAAGCAAATGAGTCAAAGAAAGCAGCTAAGAAGGAAGCAACTAAAAGGCAACTAGGTGAAGCTAAGGCCAGAGGAAACAAGATCATTAACAGTAATTGTAAATATTTACCTGCACCTATCTAAGATGAAATGTGATCCATGGAAACCTATAGAGGTCTTGAGCAATGATTGTCAATCGAGAAAAACGATGAGACAAGTCTCAATCATTTTAGGAGGTTTATTTGTCAAAGCTAAGAACAGGCACCAGTGACATAGCCTCAGGAAGTCCTGAGGTAGTCCAAGGTAGTGAGGGCACAGCTTGATTTTATACATTTTAGGAAGACATGAGACATCAATTATACCTAAGATGTACATTGATTCCATCCAGAAAGGTGGGGACAACTTGAAGCAGGGAAGAGGCTTCAAGATCATAGGTAGGTGAGAGACAAATGGTTGCGTTTTTTTTTTGAGTTTCTGGTTGGCTTTTCCAAAGGAGGCAATCAGAATAAGCATCTGTCTCAGTGAGCAAAGGAATAACTTTGAATAGAATGAGAGGCAGCTCCCAGTTTTAAGGGGCCCAAGATAATCTCCTTTCCCATTCCCCCACTCCCTTTAAAAAAAGTCTTTAGGAGAAAGCATTTTAGGAGAACATGAGTCTCTGGTCTCAGTTTTCATCTGATTTTCTCATGGTTAGGATGGTTTATTACTAGATGGGTAGGTCCCAAAAGTTTATTTTTAGAAGATTGCAAAGTCTCATGTTCTATGAAGAGAAAATAGGGGGAGGAAGGGAGAAAAACAACAACAAACAAAAGAATAATCCTGGAAAAATTCATATAGTCCACATTACTTTGAAGTCTGTACATCAGTAGATAGGTATGAAAAGTGGCTATGTATGCAAATAGGTTACTGTTACTTTCTTCTAAAGTTTAAGTTGACAGGCTTCAGTTTGCAGGACTTTAAGAAAGCACAGCTTAGTTTTCAGAGACTCCAAATTAGGAAAAATGGGGAAAAAAAAGAAAAAAATTGAAAACACTATTTTGAAGGCTTGTAGCCAAGAAAAATCAGAATTTGGTCCAAACTGTAGAAAACAATAAAAACTGAAAAACACAGGGCAGGACTAGAACCTAACAACAAGTGTACTATAGTTTTGGAAACATAATTTTTCTCTCTTCTCTAATCCTAATTAAAGGATTAATTAGGACATAAAATTTCACATTTTTGCTAAAGACAAATCATATTAGGACTAGTTTACTTTATTTTATTTTGCCAAATTATTTGTATACAGTGCAGCAAGAATAGTTATTTTTTACATAGGCTTTTAAATTGCCTTTGGTGGAACTTTGTTCCATAGAAGGAATCTCAGATAAGACTTTTTAAAAGCCGAGTCCAGCCATGGATTTGTGCCATCAAGTATCTATGAGTTGGGTGAATTTCCTCTCCACTTGAGGTTCCAAGATAAACCTGGAGCTTCTGGGCCTGTCAGAAAGTGACATTCTTTACTTACTGCAGGTCAGAAACCCTTTACAGAGACTCTGTACACAAAATATGAGGTCAGTTTTTCCAAGGACATTATTGGTTTCATAAGACAAGTTTGAATCCTTAAAGGAAAGCACACCATTCCAGTAAAAGCCTTGGTAAAATAACCAGTTTCTCCAATTGTGTCCTGTTACAAATGAAAACAGATTCTTATTGCACTTATGCAAATAACTGTATCACCATAAGTTAAGAATACTCACAAATAGTTTCCAAATTCTGGAGAAATCAGGCAGAGAGAATTGAGTAAGCTCCACATTTTGTTCATAGGAGTATACTAAATTGTTAAAAGCTGTCAGTAGCTCAAAATAAAAGTTTTAAGACTCTGAAAAACAAAACAAAGGATCAGCAAACATTTTAAGTAAAAAATCAGAAAGATTATTTGAGTCCATGCAGTTAATTCTTGTTCTGCTTAATACTCATGAACATTTTAGCTCTCCATGAGTCCTGAAAGTTTTTCCTCTTTTCTGATGTTACAATCTCCGAAGTTATCAGAAACCTGCATTTAAGGGCACCTGTTAGAGTTTTATAGCTGATTATAAAAACACCTTCTAACAAGGACCAATACATGAGAACAATTGTCCTTGGATGAAAAAAGTTTCTAGAGCAGACATAGTCAAAGACACAATTGACAGGGAAATTTGTTACCTTGATGGTACACAATCATTTTAACATAATGATTATGATTATTATTTATAATGTACACTAAGTCATATCAGAATTACAGGCCTTTCCATTAATTCTGGAACACATACCAATAACATTTATATACAGCCCAATGAAAACTAAACACAATTTCATATTTGACAATGCTTCCTGTATAATTTTTATACCAAGTAAGCCAAATTATGTCATTTTTGGACTTTAGGGAAACTAATATCTTAAAGGATTAATTAGGTCAGAAAAAGACATAATTATTTGATTTTAGAAAGATCATCAAATATCAAAAGTTTAAAACACTTGATATTATGAAATAGGATTACCGGTCATTGTAAAGTCATTCATTTAACCAAAGTGATAACTCAAGAATTTTTTTTAAAAAAAGAAAAAAGTTTCATTCTTTGAGAGAGGAGACTTAATTTTCCAAATAAGAAGCCTTAATAAAAACAGCATGAAGCCAATTAAATTTGTTTTTCAAAATTTTGTAAACAATCTATAAACGTTCATCTTGACCATAAAATATAACTTCCATAAGCCTTTTATAACCTTTATGATCTTTATTAAGGAGTTAGTTAATGCTTCAAGAAAACCTTGTTAATCTGACACAGGAGTCCATATGCTGGTCTTGAATTATTGTGCCTTTGATGTTCATGATTAATTTATAGAGAAACTGAACTTATTTTGTCTCTTAATGTCACTTGCAATCTCCCATGCCCACCTCTTCCTCAATAGTCACGTGGCCTTGAGGAGTTGAATGGCTTTAATTTCTGGCCCTATCTCTCAAAAATGCATTTTATTTATTTATTTATTTATTTTTTTATTGAGACAGAGTTTCACTCTGTCACCCAAACTGGAGTGCTGGAGTGCAGTGACATGATCTTGGCTCACTGCAGCTTCTGCTGAATGGGTTCAAGTGATTCTCATGCCTCAGCCTCCCAAGTAGCTGGGGCCACAGGCATGTGCCACCATGCCCAGCTAATTTTTTGTATTTTTAGTAGAGATGGGGCTTCACCATGTTGGTCAGGCTGGTCTGGAACTCCTGACTTCAGGTGAACCACCTGCTCAGCCTCCCAAGGTATTAGGATTACAGGTGTGAGTTCCTGTGCTGGCCAGGAATGCATTTTATTTTGATTGGAGTCTGCTGTGGGGCCTGAAGATGAGGCTTTAATTGCTGTTAGTGTTTACGATTTAGTAGGACTTGGTGTCCTTTTTAGACCCTGGAGTCAAAGCCCTATAATTTAATGTCACAAGGACTCTAAAAGCACATACAGGAAGATACATGGATATAATAACTTTATTTAAAAAATTTTCTCTCAGTGTTTTTCCTAAGCAAACCAAAACTTAATAATAATGTGAGAACTTGATCATATTAAAGTTTTTGTTTTTTTAAAAATTAAATCTTTATTGTGACTTCCACTGACTATTAATGACATGCTTGGACTTTCTGGCTTGTCCTGAACACCTCTCCTTTCTTAAACAACCAGTCATTTTATTTTAGGACTAAATTTACCATATTATTCCTCTTTAAGCTGTCTTACCACAAAAAAACTCTTTATTTTTATAACTTTCTTTACATCCTTTTTTGTTTCCTTGTTCTTTTTAAATTGTGTTATACATAACCTTTAGATAAGCTTTGAATTAGACAAGATTTGTTTATCTTTATTTAAAAAGGACACACTTTTTTTAAGCAAGACTGTTTTTCTCTAATATATATTTATTGGAAAATACCCACATAATGAAATATCTATTATTAAATTAACATAACTTTGTATTCTAAATTATGATAACTTTTATACAAGTATTTATCCCTTACCTATTTTATTTTAATTGTTCACCTAGATTTATTTATGAAAACTGCAATAGTCATGATTTAAAGTTATGAAACTGCCATTGCAAAAATATAACTGAGGCAGTAAAAAGGATATGACCTAACTGACTCCATCTTGCTTAATTTATTGTTTAGCTTTGAAACAAAGACAATAGCAGTCCTTTCCAAAACAAACGTCCTTACTGCCTGTGGAATAGGCTGCCTAAAGTCACAAGATTGGAAGTCATGGTAATCTTAGAAAATTTAAGCTGCAGCTATTTTCATTAAACCAATATCAATATCTTATTTATTAAAAACTGCATAAGCAACAATCATTCTGTTTGGGGCTAGGTTTATAGTTTTGTAACCTCTCTGCTGAATTTTGCCATTTTATAGTGTTTGGCAGGGATTAGTTGAAATTGCCTGATTAATAAATATAAACAAAAAAAGTATGCTGGCAATTCTTAAGACATTTCTGATATTACTTTACCAGTAATTTTAAAGCTAGGTTTTTTTTTTTTTTTTTAAGATTTTACTTAAGTTACATAAACTTGAAAAAGAATTTGACTAGTCTTTTCTTTTTTCCTGATAAAGTATGTAATTCAAGCGCTTTTACTCTTCTTTAAGTCAATTAATTAGAGCTCTTTTATATATTT
>NW_012118487.1:31997844-32016842 GCF_000951035.1 Colobus angolensis palliatus
GATTTTACTTAAGTTACATAAACTTGAAAAAGAATTTGACTAGTCTTTTCTTTTTTCCTGATAAAATATTTGATTTAAACACTTTTATTTTTCTTTAAGCCAATTAATTAGAGCTCTTTTATATATTTTCTGTAGTGAAACACTGTGTACATGACATATAAATACATAGACATGCTAGGTATGCCAATAAAGGTACATTTTATAGATTCATAAGACCCTTTTATTATTTTTTTCCTATCTTAGACTTTCAGATTCTTGATAACCTGTTTTGCAACAGTTGTTAGCTAAATAGCCTTAAATTTGCTTATTAAATGAAACAACTCAGGTGAAAATAAAATAGAAAACTTTATATCATAAGGTACAGAGAGAAAAAGTCTGTTGGTGCTAGAGGGAGATACTTTTAATTTTCTTTGAGCCAAATCTAACCTAAAATTATAGAACTCTACCACAGTATTATATAAGGAGACCAGTTTTATTTAGATAGGGACTACCTATGTTTTAACTGGATCTCTAAGCTCTGAGCAGAGCTCACATTGAATCCTGGGTCTCCAAAAAAAAGTAGAATTATTTTGAGGTTAGACCATGTGATGCTTTTACAGTGCACTTATTTTTTTTTAACAAAGAGATTTCTGAGTGTCTAAATTATACTCTTCCTTAAAAACCCAAGAGTAGCCTCTGTTGTAATAACTATTTTAGTCAAAAGGTCAGATGAAAACAGAATTCAGTCAACTGAAGTAAAAAAAAAAAAACCAGAAAAAACTTTTGCTCAAAAAAAAAGACAAAGTCTTAAGAGAGAAAAACAAAAAAACCCAAAAACCTGAAGGCCTTTTAAATACAAACATGCACCCATGCACACACACACACACACACACATCTTGGATGTTAACCTTTTAATTAAGTTGACTTTGAACCATTGAGCTCCTTTAAAAAAATTCTTTTTATATCTCATTACCATATTTCAGCTAGGACAAAATGCTGCTATTTCACAAGAACAGCCATTGCTCTTTCAGTTTGGTCTGGCTGATAAAAAGGTGGTTTTGTTATGTAAATAAAGCCCCTTTAGTAGTCAAAATAAAAAATCTTTCCTTTTTTTTTCCCTTTTGATTGCTATTTTCTTTCCACTTCAGAGGCCTTGTTCCCCATAATTTAGAGTTCCCCTTTGGATTTAACCAAGTTTGGACGTGTGTTTGACCAAAATATGCTGCTAACAGACCTAGCTTTTCAGGGCTGTTACCTCCTGAACCAGATTGGTCCTCTTGTGTTGCAGCTCCCTGGCACAGTGTGTCAGGGGCTCAAGATGCAAGAGGGGTCCGCTCCTACTAAGCACCTGCCAGCTGAGATTAGACCCTAAGTATATTCTTCTAAGGGGGATACTTGTTTAGAGCCACTACACATTTTAGGGAGCATTCCTCCCAGACACCCCCATGTGATTCTCAGTCACCTGAGAATGCCCCAAAAGGCTTAGGGGAGCAAGGTGCTCTATTTCTTTGGAGTGTAAAATTCCATACTCATGAGCTAGAGGATTCTGAGTTGGTCAAATCCAATGAGAGAAAGAGCCAAAACACACACACAAACCCAACAAGACAGAAACAAACAACAAAACAGTTAAGCAAAACTAACAATGATCACACAAATTATATGATTTCTGAGCGCTCTAAGTTTAAGCAGAAATTAATAGCAGCTGGTTGTTAATGCTAACTTTAGTTCTTTAAAAAGAATTTGCAAGAAAGAATCCCAAACCAGTTTTCTCACCTAGTGATGAGGACCAAGCTGAAAACTGCTCTCTGCCAATGCAGAAGCAGGCAGGTTCACCTTCCTTGATGGAAGCGAGTGGAAGCTTCCACAACAAAAGGAATTTTTTTTTTGAACAGCAAATGAGCCTCAGACCCCCAAATGAAAAACAGTGGATGATCAGGGATCCCTGGAGGAAAGAATTCCTGGACTTCAGCAATCATCCTATTGGTTTGGGCTATAAGGTGCCCAAGCTGGTACCAAGCACCGATAGGCTATCTGCTGCAGGCCAGGTCGCCTTCACTCAGGATCCTTTTGTGGTTACCAGACGTCAATCAAAAAAAATAATGAGACAAGCCTCAATTATTTCAGGACTGCCCTGAGTAGACCCCAGCTTGAAGGGACCCAAGATACTTTCCTTTCACAGATTCAACCACTAAAGTATATCTTAGATGTTTAATTTTCACACACTTTAGACAAAAAGAGATTGAAATATAACATAAAAATATTTAGGATTAGTCAAATGCCATCATGAGATGATAAAATGAAATCCTAAACTTGTATAGAACTGATATAGTCAATTTGCAATTTGGGCAAAAACATATTTTTGTTTCAGGAGGCATTCACTGATAACCCAGCCCTTGGTTTCGTTGATGCTGGGATCATCTTTGCTATCCATTCACCAAAGACGGTGCCACAGTTTGATGGGTTAGGCTTGTTGTCACCTGTGGGAATGCACGCAAGGGTAACCATCCGCCAAGTGAAGGTAAATACTGCAGAGAGGTCGAGTCTGAGGAAATTAGGTGGGGTAGTGAATGCATCAAACACATAAGTAATGCTTTTCACTAGAAATTCCTTTCTCCCATGCCTGTAAAACACCATTAGAAATTCCAAAATTTCATTTCAGATTCTTTTCCTTTATCTGAAGGTACATGATTAGTGGAAACAGAAACTATATAAGTGAAAGCTGGGGAGCCTATCAAATCCAAAGTAACTTTACCTTTCATTAGAAATGGAAAGGGTCATTAAGTATAAAAAGGTACCTAAGTTGCTGAGCCATGATTCTTCAATGAGACTATCTGGGAAGGAGAAAATTAGTGGGAAAAGCAGGAACCTTGGAGTCAGGCTGATCTGGTAGGTTTCTGTTTGCCAGCCACTTACTTGCTCAGTAACTTTCTTTAATTAGCTTCCTGAATTTGCATCTCCTCTCTGCACAAATGGAACAGGGGTAATATTTTCCTTTCATAGTAAGGACGTTTAAGTGAAGTACTGCAAAGAAAGCACTTACCATTGATAGACACAAGAGACAGCCAACGGCCCCTGGTGAAACTCCACCTTCAAGTCTAAAACAGCCTGAAGGCTGAAAAACTAGACTGCTTGTCTCAGATGAAGTGTGCCCTTTCCCACCTGATTCTTTCTGAAAAATGCCCATCTGCACATTGGGAAGAAGGGGTGGAGCCTTGGAAAGTTTACACTGTTTGCAGTGGGGAGGAGCCTGGCCTCTCCTGTATCTGTGTGGAGGCCTGAGATTCAATCTGTGAGGTGGGAAACCCACCAGCAAGACTCTCTCTCACTTAGCTGAGAATAATTTTTTTTTTTTCCTTTTTACTCAGTAAATTCCATTTCCTTACCCTTCTATGTGTCTGCGAGCCTCATCTTTCCTGGTCATGTGACAAGAGCTCAGTTTTAGCTGAACTAAGGAGAAAGTTCTGCAACACCATGTTGCCGGGCACATAATAGTTGCTTGTTAACAGATCTTTTTAAAATGTGATTTTGGTTGCTGTTTTGTAGATGAGCTGATTACTACACTAATATAACATTTATGTAAGTGATCTTTTTTTCCTTATATGAGTTGATTTTTAGAATACTCAGTGTGTCTGACTTTATTAATTCACATTTGGGATATATGTTTAAGGATCACTATTATACTTAACTTCAGGGAATTTCAGGTCAATAGAGTAGGCAAAATAGACAAATGTAACCAATTTTGGTTTTGGAAATCAAAGAGCTCTGAGAGTAAAATGAAAATGTGTATCAGCTTCTTGATGGAAAATTGATGTAAATAAATCTCCTGAACCAAGTATTTATCTTATCTTAAGACAGTTCATCAAGAATACCCTTGGGGAGAATGCAATCCTAACATCAAGCTGCAGAATTTTAGCAACTACAGCACTTCCGGTTGCTTGAAGGAATGCAAAGCCCAGCACATAAAAAAGCAATGTGGATGTGTGCCTTTTCTTCTTCCTGGTAAGTAAAGACTAACTGCCCCCTTACTTAACTAGACAGTTAAGTGTTTCTTACAGGGTTACAAAAGGTCTGGGAGGAATAGAGTATTGAAATACAAATGGAATATTAAGTATCATTAAATGTAATTACAGATGCTGCTAACCCATTCACAGAAAATTATTATATTCTTAAGCCTGTTCCTTCTCTTTGCAGCCTAAAATGACAACTAATGACAAAGTCACCAGAAGTTCAGTCCTAAATTTCTTTGAGTTTTATGTTTATATTTACTTAATTTGAAACATAGCAAATCAACGTGTCACTAAATTGTTTTTCACTCTTATGAAATTCTACACTGGAAAATTATCCACTTGCCAAGTACAACTTTGACTGACAAGTTTTACGTTATAAAATCATAGCAGAGATTTCTGGAAAAGAAAATTGTCTTATCAGGGTGGGGCCCCAATACTTACTCCCAAAGGCTAAAATTTGATGGTCTCAAATGTCTAAAACAGCACACCAAGTTTTTCTTAATTTTGAAAGAAAAATTAGATCATGAATATGTCTTACCAAGCCTGAAGATTTCACTGTTGCAAAGTTGTTTTCTTTGTGACTGTAAACTTACCTTCCGGAGCCTCCTCTTCATACGATTTGCAACTTTTCCAGAACCATGGGTGAGAAGCAAGCATTCAAGGAAGCAATCGAGCAGGGTGAATAAGAGCCAGATCTCAACCAGGCCGCTCATGTCAGCTCCACAATTTCTCCCCTAGGTGATCTTGAACAAGTGACCTAGCCTCTCTACTCTGCTGTCAAATGGAGGAGAGGATAATAATTCCATCTTATAGGGTTGTTGTAAGAATGAAAGGGGTATGTAAGTGGTTCAAATAGTGCCTGGCACAGAATACAGTCTATATAAATGTCAGATATTTTTATTCAGGTCTCTTACATCCCCCTCCCACAGCATATCTAGAAAGATATATGGTAATGCTCATATAGATGAATGGGTGGGTGGATGAATGGATGGACAGATGTAGGTAAAAAAGGTATTTTTGTCATTAGATCACTTATTTTACAAAATGTAAAGTCTCTATATGTTACACTTATTATTTTTAAGGAAATGGGATAGAATGTGACCTACAAAAGTACCTCAACTGTGTTTCTCCTGTACTTGGTAAGTGCTTAATTTACTTTTATTTTCAGGATTTATATTAAAGTTGCTCAAAGTAATACAAGACATTAAGTCAAACTATGGATAGCCCAGAAATTAAACAGAATATAGTATATACGAAAAGATCTTTTTGTAAATGTTCTTAAATAGTAGCTAACAAACACAGGCAGTACACACAAACAAACAAAAACCCTCTGATACTAAGACACATCTGAATTTTCAAATCTTGTTCTTTTTTACAATCAAAATATCCTAGTTGATTTTTTATTGTTCCACAAATAAAACATATTTATTGTGAATAGTTAAAATACTACAGAATAGAAAGGAAATCATGTAAAAATAAGTAGAAGTTTTATTACTGAGAATTCCTCTCACTGTTTGGGAGTAATCTTTCATTCATTCATTTCATTGTATGTACATGGCATATAAAATTTTTTCATAAATGTAATTATAACTGTACATGCCATATTTATTGGGGACAAGTTGTTATTAAAGAGCCCACTCTTTTTTTTTGCTTTCACACCTTTTACCTTAACCTGGAACAATTGCTAACACTTTAGTATATCCTACCATCACTTTCTCCACATACACAGAAGTCATTGGTTGTTTTATTAAAACAGAATCCCAGTATATACCCTTCTATACAACTTGCTTTTCTAACCCATTGTGGAAATATCTCCAGGATAGCAGGAATAGATTGGAAAGGTTCTTTTCAGTGGTGTAAAATATTTCAAGGTATGGCTATAAGTAGAAGGAATCTTTTTTTATGTAGATCACAGACTGAACATGCAAAAGCCATATTACTAACCAATAGACTTGAAATGATGTTGCCATATTTCTTCTGATTCCTTATCCCTGTTGGAGGCTGGAGGGAGAGCTTGGAGAAAAAAACTATGCATGCAGTTCAGCAGGGACTGTTGTGAGATAAAGGGGTCAGAAGAGTATGTGTGTTTGTGTGTGTGAGAGAGTATTATGTACATGAGAGTATATGTATGTAACTGTGTGTGTGTGTGTGTATGTGTGTGTGAGCTTATGTGTGTATGGGAGTGTGTGAGTGCAGATGAGTGTAGGGGAAGAGTGGTGGTCTTTACCAGCAGTGCTAAAGAACTAGCAGATGCATGCAAAAGTTATCTCCCAGAGAAGTCAAAGTTAGAGTCTGAAAAACAAACCCAAAGTTTGTCAGTAACCAGGAGGTATTGGTAAACAACTGGTTCATGAGAACAAAGGGTTTCAGTATCAAAACCAAAGGAAAAACAAGAACCTGAGTATCTAGCATGGGTGAGGAGCAGTGAGAATGGGCACTGGGAGGTGGTCCGAAGGGATGCTGGAGACAAACACTGCCTGCTGCAGGGACTTTTTTCCAGTATGCATTTGCATGGATAGCCTGGTTGCTCTGAAGGAGCCAAGAGAGAACATTGAACAGAGAACCTCAGGGGTTGATTTGTAAGTGACTGGGCCAACAGAAATAAGAGACTGCAAATACCCAGGAGCACATTTCATACCACTGTATGTTGAGAGAAATCTGAAGATGTTTAGTGTAAACCTGAGACATTGGTTTGCAGGATTGTTTGACTGTCCCTCTCAAAGTGACATGGAGTCACACACTTTCCATCTTTCTTCTGTCCAAATATCTGACATTTTACAGAAATAGACCCAGATACTTCCTGAAAATAACTTCTTAAATCCAATAAAGATCCCAATCCAGTGACTCAATGAATTCAAAGATAAAAACTTCCAGGCCTTATATTGTATCTCCTCTGCTACATTCAGAGTAACATATAAACACCATTTGTTGTTGGGAACCACTTTTTTTAACATTGAAAGTGAAATGATAAACTTTATAAAACTATCCTACCCATGATGAAATATTTCTCTTCTTTGAATTCCCTGTCCTGATTTTCATTTCAGATCACATTGAACTTAAGGAGTTATGTACAGTGGGCACACATAACTCTAGCTGCCCTGTTTCTTGTGAAGAAACAGAATACCCTGCCACTATTTCTTATTCCTCTTTTCCAAGTCAAAAAGCTTTGAAATATCTTTCCAAGAAGTTAAATCAAAGCCGGAAATACATCAGGTAATCTTACTAGCTTTTTAAACTACTGATAATTAACATAGATTGTTTTTTTCTTTATTGAAAACCCTCAAAGACTTAGGAAATGAAATTCTGATCAATCAAGGGAGGCAATAGCTTTTTTCACTGAACTAACAATGAAACCATAGAATTTTAAAAGTAGATAAGATCATATCGTTCAACTCCTTACTTTAATTGTGTGAAGAGGAAAATGATGCTTGTGTGAGTAATTTTCTCATGGTCAAACCTTTATTGCCCAAACTGGAGAAAATAATAATGTTGACTGATAACAATGGACGCCTTAAAATATGAAAATTTCCTACCTGTACATTATACACTTTGAGTCTTCTAATAACTGTACAAGGTAGATGAAACAGAAATTAATATTCTATTTTTACAGAAGAGGAAACTGAAGGCCATTGTATTTTAAGAAACGGTTCTGTGAAGGTAGTCAGGGGCCCAGAAAGAAGTTATGCCCAAGAACTTTGACGCTGGTCCCCATATCTTTGCAACCCAGATACATGATTCCATGTCTCCTGATTAACTGAGAATTAAATTAGTCCTCTTTCTGCTATACCATACTGCCTTTTAAAAATTACAAATCAAGCTTTATAAATAACTCTTTGTTTTTTAACAGGGAAACAACTTTAGCATTTCTCTGTGTTTCTTCTTTGTATTTTTAGTACTAGGGCATGAAGCAGTAATGTATATAGTATACTGGTGTTTGTAGTCATATCTATTAAAATAAAAATGTGTTAACTAACTTAAGGTTGATGTCCATTTTCACAGATTCGTACATAATTTGGAAAGCATGCTTTGATTCCAATGTTAGCCTTGTACTTACTTTAATAAAATAAAAAAAGATATTTCCATGTAAACGCCGAGATAATAAAGTGGTCTTTACAGATCAGAAAGAAAAAGTATTTTCATCAAAACAGGGCTAATGGAGTGATTCCAAACAGCAGATAAAATGATAAACAGCTGTAAAATGTACAATTATATTTGTTTACACTTCCAACTCCAGCACAGACATCTATTTATATATTTTGTTTTAAGGTGGGAAACTGATTTGCTTTTAATATTGTTCCTGATATATTTAAATATGACTTAGAAGAGCATTTCCTGTGTCTTTTGGTTGATAGAAATCTCCTGAGTTTCATAATTATTTAATAAACAGAGAAAGTAGGCATGATTTTGGAGACATACTGGTGAATCAGAAAAGAAAGCCATGTATGAAACAAGAGGATCTTAGGGAATGCTGTTTTTTTCTTTTTTTTCTCGCAAAACTCAGGTTATTCTTGAAACGGGAGAGTTCTCTGATTTCCCCTTGCAGAATGTGCAAAAGGGGTGTGGCTTGCCTGTTTGGTGTCCCTGCAGCTCAAACTCCTATGGAGAGCATGCAGAGGGGCAGGTGCAGAGGCCGGGCTCCTGCCCCATGGTAGTGTCTAGGGGTGGGTGTCTGCAACCCTAGGGTTGCAAAGCTTTTCAGCTTTGCTGTTTACAGATGGCTGGAGGGTTAATCAGCTCAATGGACCCTCTGCTTTATCGCAAGGGCAGAGGGCCAGTGTGACAGCTTCTGTATCCCAAGCTCTTGCCCAGTGACCCAGAAGAATCGGATTACACACGGGCTCGAAGGATGAGCGCGAGATTTTATTGTGTGGTGGAGGTGGCTCTCATTGACATGGATCGGGAGCCAGAAGGAGTGATGGAGTGGGATTGCGATCTTCGTGTGGAAGCGGGCAGCCTATGGTTAGACTCTTCTCTGAACACCCCGGGCTGAACTCCCCTTGGTGTTCAGATGTGCCTCCTCTTCTCTCTTTCTCTGCCGCATCATTTTGCCATCACTGGTTTGTTGATCTTCTGGTCTGCTGGTATCTTCCGGAGCTTGGGGTTTGGGTTGCATATGGAGGCAGGATAAGGGGTGTAGTAGGCCAAAAGGCAACTTTTTGGGTGCAAAAACAGAAATGCCTGTTCTCATTTAGAGCCATGGTATCCAGGCCTGAGGGTGGGCCTTTGCTAGGGAACCGCCCTCTTCTACCCAATATTTTTCTGTTTCCTGTCCATATAATTACGAATAGTTCTCCAATTAATCTTATCACATAATGTACATGTAGGGACCTTACACGGTTTTAAATAGTGGAGGCCATTACCAGGAAGACTAAGGTGAGCAGCTGAACAAAGGTGGCTGGATTCAGGGATTGTTCAGCTCCTACACAGAGACAGTTAGAAGTCACACATATAATTAAATAACTGGTTTGTGCAAAGGTACTGGAAATCAGAGAATGGTAAATCAGAAAACAGAAATGCAGTTTGTCAGGACGGCAAATGTGAAATGTTAACAGCAGTCATTTTAAAAGAAGCAGCCCCTAACTTAATCATGAAGTTGCATGTGTGTCTTCCTGGGACAGAAATAAATGCTACTTCATGGTCAGTCCAGGGCCTCATGAGGCTGCTGCTGGACCTCAACATGTTGAGAGGCTTAGCTTGACCGTAGCAGGCAGTGTGGAGTTTACCCTTGAAGATAAGGGTACATTGTGTCTGAAGTTAGGCCAACCTCATCAGTAAAACAAGTGAATTTTTAAAATTGTTCTGTTTTAACTTAACAAATTTTGAAATAAAAATTGTACAAAATTATTTCCTTTATGCCAAATTAATTAATTCCTCTAATGCAGCACTCCTGCTCAAGCATCTGGAAGCTCTTTAAAAACTATCTTGTGATAGAACAAAAAATTTAGTTTTTATTTTATAATTGTGCCTCTCCTGACACAAATAAATATTTTTGGACTTAAATCATGCTAAATCCTAAACAATTTCACTATTGCCATGAGGCACAGATTCAGTGAGACACAAATGATTGGACAAAACAACTGCCTGAGAGAAGTTGAGCAAATATCACAATATTTTTGCAGGGGAATAATTTATCTTCTCTCAAAATCGCAGGTGGATAATGCTTGGAAATGATTATGAATGTTGTGCTTTGGAAATTAAACAACATTATCAGTGCACATGCAAATTAGGAGCACAATGGAGGCCAAAGAGATTGGAATATTACTAAAATTTCTGGACTTCCAAGACAACTTTATTATTTCCATTACTTTGGGAACTGGTTTATCATTTGTAAATATTACTGCAGTCCCTGATTATCTACTTAAACATAGTACATTCTCCTGTCACTCAGGGTTAAACCAATGGAAATTAAGTAAACGTATTAATGATATATTTTGAATTAAGTATATTTGTAATTATTGATTTCAAAAATTGTAAACATTAAAGAGAGAGATTTACAGCCATGTTCCTTAGGTGTGTTAAAGATCACCACATAATTTAGGAAACTCTGCTAATAGTATCCATTCTTAATGGATACTATTATTATTATTGCCATTTTAAAATCAGAAAGTGCTTGGTTTCAGATTCAGCTTATAACACTGAGAGGGTAATATTGATCCATTCATTTATTGGTTTTCATCTTTAATTTGCTCCCTTATTTGTCCATTTTACATATAGGTAAGGAACAACCTATTATTTGTTAAGATTCAGGAGTAGTCTAGGCATTAGGGATACCTCAGTGTACAAAAGACAAAAATCCTGCCTTGCTGCGCTTCTGTCCACTGGGATGGAAATAGGTGATCACCGTATATAGTCTTGCCAGATGGCGTAAAGCAGTGTGAGGGAGTGGCAGCAGAAAAGCAGTCTGGGGAAGCCAGGGTCAGGGAGGGTTGTTCTCAGGTCTGTGGATTACTGTCAGGAAAGTCCTTCCTGACAATACTTGTTGAAGTGGGGGTGCATTAAAGTTGGAAACAGAAAGACCAGTTAGCAAGCTGTTGCAAAAATCCAGGTGAGAGGTCATGAAGGCTTGGGCAAAGGTGGTAGCTTTGAATGGGGTGAGAGGTCGTAGGAGTCCAGATATATTTTGAAGGTAACACAAAAAATGGGATTTCCTGATGGACTGGCTATGGAGTGTGAAAATTTACACTATAAATAAGGGAAATGTGAAGGATTTGACTTGGAACATGCTAAAGTTGAAACATCTATTGGACATCCAGGTAGAAATATAAGAGTGAACTGAATATATTATTGAAGTTCAAGGTAGGGGTCTGGGCTGGAGATAGAGAAAGTGACGGCTTCCAAGACCATGTAACGAGCTATTAATATCATTTTAAAAGATGTTTAGCCACTCTGGTCACGTATAAAGATTTCAAACAGGCATTAAGGAAACAGAGTCTTTGCCTAAGTATACTAATGACATATAGTTAATAATTAGTATTCATCGAACACCCAATATATGTCAGGCTCTGTGTCAATTTTGCATATACATAATTTAATTTCACCTCACTACAACTTTGTGAGCGCAACTCTAAAATCTTGACTACTCATGAGGAAACCATGACTCAAAAAATACAATGTGATTTCTTGAAGGTCATGTAAGTAACGAAAGACAGAACCAAGATTTGAATGAAAATCAAACACACATTTAAATGTTTGTAAATACTTTATTCAGTAGATATTTACATTTAATGTCTTTTTCTAGTTTCTCAGGAATGAGGTACAGAAAAATTATTGGGGAAAATTATTTTTTCTTAAAAACCAACATGACAAAATGCCTTCTACATCCTGCTAATGGTGATTAATATAAAAACAATCTTGTGTCCAGTTTAACATTAAATAACATATAAAACAAAAATAAATATTACTTTTATTAGATGGGAATTAAAAGTAATGCTGACAATCTTAAGCTATATTAACTCTATTTTTTATCCCTAGAGAGAATCTTGTAAAAATTGAAATTAACTATAGTGACCTAAACTATAAGATAACCCAGCAGCAAAAGGCAGTGAGTGTGCCTGAGTTACTTGGTAAGTGTTATTTAATTGCTCCTTATCATGATTATTATTATTTATTGATACAGAGTCTCGCTCTGTCGCCCAGGCTGGAGTGTCGTGGTGCGATCTCGGCTCACTGCAAGCTCCGCCTCCCGGGTTCACGCCATTGTCCTGCCTCAGCCTCCCGAGTAGCTGGGGCTACAGGCGCCCGCCACCACGACCAGCTAAGTTTTTGTATTTTTAGTGGAGACGGGTTGTCACCATGTTAGCCAGGATGGTCTCGATCTCCTGACCTCGTGATCTGCCCACCTGGTGGTCCACCCACCTCGGCTTCCCAAAGTGCTGGGATTACAAGCGTGAGCCACCACGCCTGGCCTAATTGCTCCTTATTTTTAAAAATTTTTTATCAGTTTTTTTCTTTCATATTTAAGGTTTAGCTTATCAATGGAGGGCAAGAATTCAATTAAACTTGTCATTCAGCTGCTTTTTAAGTCTGTCATATTTCCACTCCCTAGAAAACACTGTACAACCTCACATGGACTTTTATAAAGAAAAGGCTGGTGGTGTTTCATCTCCACTCACACTCACATCAAACTTTACCGTTAGATCCCTCATCAAGTGACTCTTGTAGAATGTTTCATCTATCCTACACCTAGGTAAATGTCAGCCACCGCATACCTCCACACAGGGCTCTATCCCAGAGTGGCTTAAAAAGAAGAACCTGAGAAAGCAAAATTAGGCATTTCATTTACAACCACTGCCTGTTCACTTGCCTTCTCCACACAGTCCCTAATAAACATAGTGGCTGATTTCCTAGATCTCACCGCATCTTAGAGGAAGCCGTGTCGGAGACAGAAGAAGGGCTTAGACTCAGGCAAAAGTGACAGCAGTCAGACATTGCAGCTGAGACCCTGAATATGGAGGAAATATGTCAATTCGCCAAAGCTCTTGGAGAAGCCTATACTTCATTATCGCACTTTACAAAAACAGAATGGCCCTAAGAATGGCCTAGGGCAATGAGATAATGGTTAATAATGTAATCTGTTTATGAAAGGGGTGCTGGAGTAGTCAGATTCAGAGACAGAAAAGGAAAAGAGTGGTTGTCATGGACCGAGAAGAGGAACAATGAGGAGTTAAAGTTTAATGCATACAGAGTTTCAGTTAGGGAAGATGAAAACATCCTGGAAATAGATAAAGATAATGGAATGGCTGCATAACAATGTGAACATACTTAATGCCACAGCACTGTATACTGTGGTTAGCATGGTAGTTTTTATGTTATATATATTTCACCACAATAAAAAAGCACAAACAGTAAATGTAAGTATCAATTTAAAAATATCAAAAAAGGGAATGTTGTGTTAATATATTTTGTTTAAAGCCAATATTATGAATGCATAAAAAGAAATACAGTTTTGACACTTGATGTCACAACTTGCTTGGAAATTAATTTTCTGGAAAACATCATCATCCAGTAGTGCCATCTGGATGGCACTTTTCCGCTTTTCATTTAACACCTAGAAATGAGTTTGAAATTATCTAGAATCCCTAATGAATTTACCTAGATTTTATATCCTCCAAAGTCTTAGAGTTTTATGTTTGGAATCAGATTTTATGTTTGCTTTTCTTCTCTGCTTTTTATGATGATTTGTATGAATATTGCTTTGATATTACCAATTGCTATTACCTTATTCATATCAAATGTTAAAATAAAATTAACCAATCTTCATCTCAGTTATGATGATATTTTGCTTCAACTAATTTAACTTCTGAATAATTTTTTTTATGAAAAATAATGACATTCAATCTTTACTGGTTTTATTACAGCAGATCTTGGTGGTCAGTTGGGTCTATTTTGTGGGGCCAGTCTGATCACGATCATAGAAATTATTGAGTATCTATTCACCAATTTCTACTGGATATGCATTTTCTTTTTGCTGAAGATACCTGAAATGACCCAGTGGACTCCTTCACCTCAGAATCATCTGGGAAATAAAAATAGGATAGAGGAGTGTTAACGGTCATTTAGAATAAAATAATTTGCTTTTCTCTTCATGATACCTTCAGATTTATCATGACTAATTCATTGTTATGTCACTTTGCTGTGGTTTCAAGAGTTCAATAAAAGGCATTAAAGATATATATCTCTTCATAAATATTTCTGTTTGTCTTTGCATATATATGTGAGTGTGTGTATGTATATATATATATGAAATAAAGAAATAGGAACTATCTTTTTCACCTTTGTGTTCCCTGCACCTAGAACAGTAAAGATTATGTAAAAGACATCTCATAAATGTTTTTCAATGAAAGAATATTGGTGTAGTGAAAAAAAAGACATTCTTTATGACTAAATATGCAAACTAGACCCAATAAACTATACATGAGGAAACAAAATATTTCTTTATTCAAGAAGTGGTATGTATAATTTATGCTTTATAAAGTTTTAAAGAATTTTTATTTTCATTAAGATTCAACATACTTTTTTTTTTTTTTCCATTTTATGTAGAGTGTTCTATTGTAAGTGACTTTTGGAGGGACAGAAATCTATGTTTTCCATACAGGTGGTACTTAACATCAATCTAATTGAAAATAAAGTTATATGTATACTATCTTGAAAGTACATGGCATTTTCTCATTTTTTCCCCAAGTACTTCTATTTACATATTTAGTCCAGAGAGGAAATTCAGGAGTTTCAGTGTTGTCTCTCCCCCTTGGGTAACAGATCTACTTTCAGTCTCTCAGAATATTCAATTAAAGGTGACTTTTAGACGAATTCTCAAACATATTTAAGAAATAATAATCAAGTCAAAGAATCTATCCCCTAATTTATTCTTGGTGATATTGCCATTTATTCCAGAGGTAAGAGAATAACTCCTGAAAGTCTTGATATTGTTTTCCAGCTTAATGATAAGCAAGTACCAGTTCTGTGAGAATGAGGCCAGTGCAATTTGATGGTACTAACATTAGGAATATGAATATCTCATAACTCAGAAATCCCAATCTTAGGTAAATACTCTGGAGAAATTCTCCCACTGATATGGCATGCAGCTTCTGACTTTATTGCAATTCTTCTACTTATCATTTTGTTTTTTTTGAGATGGAGTCTTGCTCTTTCACCCGGGCTAGAGTGTAGTGGTGTGATCCCAGCCACTGCAACCTACGCTGCAACCTCTGCCTCCAGGGTTCAAGCGATTCTCCTACCTCAGCCTCCCAAGTAGCTGGGATTACAGGTACCTGCCACCATACCTGGTTAATTTTTGTATTTTTAGTAGAGATGGGGTTTCACCATGTTGGCTAGGGTGTTCTCAAACTCCTGACCTCAAGTGATTCACCCACCTCAGCCTCCCAACATGTTGGGATTATAGGCATGAACCTCCAGACCCAGCCTACTTACCCAAATATTGATTCCAATTATAGTCATGTGCAACTCTTTGAATGCAATAACTTTTTTGCTTATCTGTAGTGGTGGATATCATGAAAATTATGCATGGATCTTTTTATCCCAGCTCATCAGCTATCATTAGTGTTAGTGTATTTTATGTGTGGCCCAAGAAAATTCTATTTTCTTGAACATAGTGATGCCCAGGGAAGCCAAGAGGTTGGAGACCTCTTAATAAATTAAGCTAGAAGATACTATTCTTTCCCCTTTTTTTCAATATATTGAAAAATATTGAAACAATTTGTATTTTGAGTGATTCATAGAAGGACTCTACAAATTTTGTTGTGTCTAACATAAAATGGGTCAAGTAGCAGAATACAATTGAGAAAATGCTCCTATTTTTTGAACTTGAGGAAGTCTATGTTTTAAGAAGTATTAAGTATCACATATGGCTCACTAATTTATCTTCCAGTATTCCTGTGGTAAGAAAACGACAAATACATATGCGGTTGACCCTTGAACAATACAAGGGTTGGGAGCACCAAGTCCCTGTGCAGTGAAAAGTCCACATATCATTATGGACTCATCCAAAAGTTAACTACTAATAGCCTCCTGTTGACCGGAAGCCTTACCAATAACACCAACAGTCAATTAACACATATTTCATTTGGTGTATGTATTATACACTGTATTCTTTTTTTTTTTTTTTTGAGACAGTGTCTCACTCTGTCACACAGGCTGGAGTGCAGTGGTGGGATCTTGGCTCATTGCAAGCTCTGCTTCCCAAGTTCACTCCATTCTCCTGCCTTGGCCTTCCGAGTAGTTGGGATTACAGGTGCCTGCCACAACGTCCAGCTAATTTAGTACAGACGGGATTTCACCGTGTTAGCCAGGATGGTCTCAATCTCCTGACCTGGTGATCCCCCAGCCTCGGCCTCCCAAAGTGCTGGGATTACAGGCGTGAGCCACTGCACCCGGCCTATACACTGTATTCTTAAAATAAAGTGGGCTAGAAAAAAGAAAAGAAAATTTTTGGACATAGTTAGCACTATTCAGATTTAACCAACATTATATTTTGGCATATTTCCATCCTATTATATGTGTATGAAATCATGCTATGTACATTAGCCTGAAACATACTTTTCAATTTTACCTGTTTAAAGTATGTTCATGTTAACAAGTAAAGATCTGATTTATTAAACTATTGCACAAAATTACATCCATACATATATTATGGTTGATTGATTGATTTTCCCCTATGAATGCATATTTACATAGTTCCAAATTTCCACTTGTAACAAAGATACTGCAATGAAATTCTGTATACATTTCCTTTTGGTATGTACCTAGAAGTGAAATTGATAAAATTTTTTGGTATATGCATCTTTACTTTGACTACATATTGTCAAATTGCTCCCTGACATAACTGTACCGATTTATACAACTAACAGTAGCACATAAAAATTCAGAAATCCACCATTATCTTGTGATAAAGATTTCTCCAAACTAATTTGTGAGCACTGATTTTTTGCTATAAGAGCTCAGTAGGCATTGAAGGGCAGATGGAATTTGAGATGTCCTAGAGAACAAGAAATCATGGACAAGTAGGAAGAAACTGCAGCTGAAAGATGACTAGGTATCTGTGTAATTTTGACTGGATTCAGAAGATAGTAAACCTGCTACACAAATTGTGACACCAAAAGAGTCAACAGGATGAATGAACAGTCACACTTAAATTTTATCCCCTGTGACATGATGGAGGGTGTATTGCATGACTTTCAGGTAGGTATTGGCCAATCTATCTAATACAGATATTGATCAGCTTCTTAGGTTGTTTGTTTTGTTGTGGTGTGAAAAGATAATCGCAGTAAATGTCATAGTTACTGGGGAAAGAGTATTCTAAATACGAATAGATGGGGATTTTGAATTCTTATCCAAGATCTTCACCCTACCACAAATTTAGAAAGAGTTACTGCAGTTTCTTGAATGAGGTGGTCAGATTGTGGTTAGGGCCAGAAAGGAAAATAGGCAGTACAGTGCCAAATGTTGGCAAGGAATATAGGAGTATGAGAATTCTCATGCACTGGTGATGGTAATGTCCACAGGTACAGCAATTCTGGAGATCACTGTGACAGTACTTAAGGCAAATTAAATATAAACATAATTAGGACCCAGCAATTTTACTCTCGGAGAATGTGTGCGTGTGGGTATGGGTGTGCATGTGTGTGTACATGTGTGTGTGTACCATGTATGTATGTATGTATATAACATCTCTCTAGCAGGAATTATCCCATAAAAACATGAAGAGACACATACATCCCAAGATTGGGAGTTGGGCACATTCTGGGATCCATTAGTAAAAAATGTTACTTTGTAGACTGTTACATTGATGACACCCATACCTCTCAGTATTCATACCCTTTGGTAATCTTCCACATTGGGCTTGGCATTGTGATTCATTTTGACCAAATGGGTCAAATGTAATGTAGAGGATCATTAAGAGCTTGCCTTTAGGGACTTGTCCCTTTGAAATACTTGGATCCAGTTGCCATGTTTAGATCACATACAGTTAAAAAGGTCCTATGGAGGAGTATTGAGATATGCAACAAATGGCTAAAGCCTTCTTGGACAGTTACCAGCTAAATATAGCTGAATGAGTGACTCTAGCCAAGGCTATATGGAACAGAAGCAGCACTCAGATGAATATGCTATTTTAAGCCACAAAATCTGTATTAAAATAACATGGAGATATGAAAATATATAGCAAACAAGGGAAAGATAACAACAATGATAAAAAAAAAAAGAAAAAACAAGAGAAAGAGAGAGATACAAAGAGAGAGAGAGAGATACAAAGAGAGAGAAAGAGAGGAAGGAAGAAGACCAAGTAGCTGCCACTACACTGGAAATTGCATGATTGTTGTCTCATGAATGATTCTTTTAAAGGTGTCTATAAGCACTCATTATTAACATGATTTAGAGAAGGGAAAGACACACAGTTGCATGATGCATGGTCTTACAGGTATGATATAGAAAAATGCAGAAAAAAAATCAAGCTTGGTGATCTGGGCATGCTGGGGACAAAGCATTACATGCAAAAATACCTCTAATACAAAGAATAGATGAGTCTATTTGGTCAGAGGTGGTCAAAAAGTCTACAAGACAAAGAAGAAAAATCCTCTCAGGACACTGTTTCATCAGTAAATGCTCAACCACAAGAAACATTACAAAAGAAATGGAAATAAAGGAATAAAAAAATACTGTGCACATTAACAGAATACTTATATCTCTATTAAAAGTGTGTTTCATAGTGTTTATAAAAACAAACATCCCACCACCAGATGCCAAAAAATACAAATATGCCATAAAAATCATAATATACAATGTGTTTACAATATTGTATATACAATGTGCTACCTATGAGTTTTTTCCATATAATTCAACATATAGATATATCATTAATTTAACAGTTTTTATAAGTTAAATTTGTTTTCTTTTTTTTTTTCATTTTTTTTTTTTTTTTGAGACAGAGTCTCGCTCTGTCGCCCAGGCTGGAGTGCAGTGGCACGATCTCGGCTCACTACAAGCTCCGCCTCCCGGGTT
>NW_012118487.1:32016922-32054056 GCF_000951035.1 Colobus angolensis palliatus
GGGGTTTCACCATGTAGACCAGGATGGTCTCGATCTCCTGACCTCGTGATCCGCCCGTCTCGGCCTCCCAAAGTGCTGGGATTACAGGCTTGAGCCACCGCCCCGGCCTGTTTTCATTTTTAATCATTACAAATCATACTTCAATGAACATTCTTAATCACAAAATGTTTTGTCCATTTCATATTATTTTCAGAGAACAAATTTCAAGGATTTCTTGATAATATTTAACCTGTTTTTTATGTATTTCCAAATTACTCTTCACACAGTTAAAAACAAATTAGTAGTTTAGGAGTATGTCCATTTTCCTGTATTGTCAACTTGTCAACTGCAAAGAGAGTTTTTGGTTTTATTTAGAGACAGAGTCTCTTTCTGTCAGCCAGGCTGGAGTGCAGTGGTGTGATCATAGCTCACTAGCTCACCGCAGCCTTGAACTTGTGGGCTCAATCAACCCTCTGCCCCAGCCTTCCAAATTGCTAGGATTACAGGCATGAGTCATCACATCTGGCCAGTTATTATTTTTATATTCTTTAAAAATAATTTATATAAGCAAGGATATCACTGTAGCATTGCTTATAATAATTGAAAATTGGAATTAATCCAAATATCCAACAAAAGAAGAGTTATGAAAAAATTGTGGATAAGCTATATGATGAAATAATGCATAGTCATCAAAAACCATTACCAGGAAGCAGGGAGCAGACAACTGCAAAAGGCATAAAAAGATTTCATGAGTGAGAATAGCAATGCATGCAGGATATTTCAACTATCTCCCTATTACATTGGATTGAGGGATAATTATGAACTGTCTCAGCTTCCCTGGGACATATATTTTCTTTCTTATAATTAAACTCATAGGTACTAAAAGGCTTGGTTGCTCCTGGTACACTCTCCTTTTGGTTTCTTGAACACAAGCAACTTGAACCTGTCATGAGCCCAAATACTGGCAGTCTCTCCCTGAGCTTCTTTTCTGTCAAATACCTACCTCACAGCATTCCAGTGTTTGCTCACTCATCACCTTCACCCTTCATTGAGGCCATTCCCAACTCCTAATTCCCAAATTGCAAGTAGCCTCACCGATTCCTTGCACTCCTGATCTCCCTTCCTCTGTGCTTAAATTTTTCCCCATAGAATACATCATCCTCTATCATTTAATTTACCGTTATATTATTAGGTTGGTGCAACTTACTTTTAATGTCAAAAACACAATTACTTTTGACCCAACCTAATACATTTATGGTGTATTTTCTTCCCCCTCTGCTAGAAGGTAAGCCCCTGTAAGGGCAAGGAGCTTTGTTTACCATCAGTCTAACCCATGCTCTTAGACTAGAGTCTAGCACATTGTGGGAGCTCAATTAATATGTGCTGAATGAACTAGTAGGTCTTGCTTCAGTGTATTAGGGCTGTACTATGTAGGCAACTGAAATGCACAAGAAAACTGGGCTGTGCCTCACTACCCAATCCATCCTCAGCTTCTGAGTGTCGATGTCTGGCTATTCTAAAATGGTTGAGAAAATCATGGTCCAGCTACAGGATGAAATTTTATGTGAACATTATGTACTCACTCTATGAAAACTCTTAAGATGTGGAAAAATACTTAACTATGATATTGAGTGAAAAAAGACTCAATCCTGTGTAATCTTTTACAAAAAAATATATAAACTAGGGAAAATACTGTAACTATAAGCATGGGGTTATTCCCTAAGAATACTCTGAGAAAAAAAAAAAACAAAAAACAAAACTTTTCTATTATACTAAGGATGGTGTAACAGAGAACCATTTTTAAGTACACAAACCACTTTTTATGGTAAAGGGAATCTCACAAAGATATACGATAGTTTCGTTCTAGGTACCTGTTGATTAATTTCACTCCATTTTAGATCCATTACTCCAACTCTCCAAATTCTGTCCTTCCCTCACCCCAAGTACTGCTCTGTTCATAATTATTTTTATTGAAATCATTCTGTAATGAAGAGTTGACCTTTTTCCCTCATTTATTTATTATTTCAGTCATTTACTTACATAATTATGAGTTCAGGAAGTGTTCTTAATTATATGGGCTATAATCCAATACTGTCATTATTAATTTTACTGCTCAAATCAGATTCATATGAATCACTGAGCAAATCAGGTTCTTTCTTCTCTTGCCATCTGATATAGAAAAAGTATGAAGATTTTATATTTTGGTGACATTTGATATTTGTTTTTAGTATAATTTGGCAGCATAAATAACTTATGCTTGGAAAAATGGTAATTTTTGGTCATGAAAACAGTATTATTCAGTGGTGTTAGTGATGGTAAAATATTGATACTTTTTTGTTGTTATTCAGCTTAATTCATGCTTTAGTTTTAAAAGGAGCAAAACTTTCTAAATGATTTTTTAATGATGTAATGATGTTTTAATGATTAACATAATAAATTCATAGTAATTTAAAATCAATTTAAATCTAGTCATTAAAATGTGGATAAACATATACAATCCCATATAAATAATGTGTAATTCCTAAATTACTAAGTGAAAACCAGAGGGGCAAGGTACTTTTTCTTTCCACTTAGAGTGGTTGTTGCTTTTGGCAAATATCTGCTTTTGGCAAAAAAAAAAATGGTTCTTTTATATGGCACCATTTAGAAGAAAGTGCATACATTATGCTTGAATGCTGGGATGTCTTCACATATATCAACAATGTTTTATTATGTGATAGTAATGAGAATTGCTAACAATTTAAAAATTATTCCCTTAACTTCATAATAAGTTGTGATAAGTTCTAGACATCAATAATGCAAGAAAACTGACGATACCTCTAGGTAGGCCAAGAGAGATTTAGAGGCACTGGGACTTGGTGAAGAGTGAAGATAGAAAAGGTTCCTCAATGAGGCGTCCTTTGGATGGCACTGGGATGCCATGTGATTGAATATAGCCAGGGGAATTTAGAAACTTGAGAAGGAAGAATAATTTTTTTATTTTTTATTTTTTATTTTTGAGACTGTGCTCTGTTCCCAGGCTGGAATGCAGTGGCATGATCTCAGCTCACTACAACCTCTGCCTCCTGGGTTCAAGCGATTCTCCTGCCTCAACTTCTCAAGTAGTTGGGACTGCAGGCACCATCCACCATGCCCAGCTAATTTTTGCATTTTTAGTAGAGATGGGGTTTCACCATGTTGGCCAGGATGGCCTCCATTTCTTGACCTTGTGATTTGCCCACCTCGGCCTCCCAAAGTGCTGGGATTACAGGCAGAAGAATTTTTAATCTTGAGTGTTTTATATTCTGAGCAACTATTCCCTTCTGATATTATCCGTCAAATGTTCAACAATGCTCTGTTAAAAACTACAACATGATATCAGCCATGGGTGTGTACATATATGTGATGGGAAGACCATTCCAGTAAATAAATCTAGAGCCAATGTAAAAAACAGACCATCAAGTGGAAAACACAGATACTTTACAAATTGTACAAATGCCATTCTTCCTCACCAGCTGTTCTCCAGTATTTGGAGGAAGGACTCCTGACAATTTTGAATCCCTGCTGTGTGACAAGTCTCTGGAACTGGCTGCTGGGGCTCATGAGGGGATGTGCAGTCTCTGACCTGATTTCTCCCACAGTCTATTTGACAAGAAGACAGTAGTAAATCATTAAAATTGTAAGAGAGAAGAATAGCAATTCAGATACCATGGAAGCACGGACCTAACTTAGATTGGGAAAGCTGAAAAATGTCTTCTATGTTTCTGGAAGAACCTGTTATAAGGCTTAGAAAGAACCCCCTCCCTGCCCCACATTTCCCTTGTCAGAAGCCCATACAAATAAGATTAAGATGCTAGTCATGGTGGCAGAGTGAGGAAGACTAAGCCTGTCTACTTTCATGGAGGATTCCCTCCACATCCAGCAAGCCTGCTCTCTTAGCAGATGCCTTAATGGAAGGATACAGTCAAGGACATTCTTTCCCTACTTGTACAGCTCATCAGGGTTTGCTGTTGGAGTTCCTCAGTTCCCACATCTGAAAACTCTAGAACCAATCTGGGTTTCAGGCAGCAGAATGTAAACCTTTTATACATAGAGGGGCAAATAAGTATCAAGATGACTTTCCTCCTGCACAGCATATGGATTCTCCTGGTCTAGCCTTTATCATTGCTGTCTTGTGATCCATCTTTAGTGGAACATGTTCTCCCTCCTGCTTCAGCCCCCACTGCTTGTGCCCCAGCTTTCCACCTCCTGTTCTTCAGAGTTACTCGTAAAGTTTAAGGTCAATACCACCTGCCATATCTTCTTCACACTCCTTGCCTGTTTGCCTGACTAGAACTTTGTTACCTGGCACACACTCACCTGGTGTTAAAACTCCCAACAGATGTACACCGCTTGCCAGCCACTTGTTTATTGTGTTGTGAGATGCATCAGAGCATCCTGGTTGGAAGCTTGGGTTCTGGAATCCATTTGTCTGGGTATGGATACTGGCTTTACCCACTCACTGTTTAACATTTGGGCAGTTCCCCAAACTTTATGTGCTCCAGTTTCCTCATGAGTAAAATGGGGTTGATAATAAGAGTATATACTTAATAAACTGCTACAAGGATTAAACACGTAAAATGTTCAAATCACTGTTGAACTTGTAGTGACTGTGGGATTGCTCCCTGATTGCCATGCTGGTAGTTGTGAGCCTGAGGGGCAGCAGGGATCTGTTCATCACTGAACTCTCGTCTCTGTTGTTTGATGGTCAGTTGTAATACAGCACAATATTTAAAGAAATATACTTTTAAAAAACAAAATTTAAAACTTTTATTATAGTATTAACACTATCTTTAAAAGAACTCTTTTTGAAAGTGCTTTACGTATCAAGAAATCCAACAAGCTGTATACAATGAATTTTGAATTTCAAACGTTCATGAATCAGGAAGAACTTTTGGTAAATTCACAAAAGGACATATGGTCAGTGTGACAGGAACATTTGTTCCTCCTGAGGTCTGAAGGGTCCTGAACGTTCTGATACACTTCACTGAGCACGAATCAAGTAAAAATTGTTCATGTGTATTCAAGGGTACAAACCTTTTGGTAGTCATTTTTTGCATAATTCTCTTTCAGTTGATACTTTGGTAATATTACTGTCAAGTGCAAAAAGAGCAAGTTGGGTTGACAGGGAAAGAACAACCTTTAACAGGAATATAAATGAAAAAAAGAAATATGATGTGGGTGGTAACTGACTGATGAACTAGATTTTTATGAAGAGCCTTAACTTTGTCAAAAGATAATAGGTACTTCTTAGTGCTTTATAATTGCTTCTTATTAAAAGACTGCAAAAGAATTGTCAGGTGAAAATGTAAGATCCTTAATCATCTCAAATCGTGAAGTTGCTCATGTTAGCAACTTATAAAATAGTACAACTTATAAAATAGTACACTTTCTTTTCTGTAAATGTTATTCAAGAAATACCTTATATAGAACTCATTTTCCTTTATTACTCTTTTTATCACCATTTATATTATGTTGTATTATATAGAATGTTAAAGTTCAAAAGAAATATCTATTCAAAACTGTATCTTATAAATCAGAAGAAAAACTATAAACCTGCCTATACTCTTTTTCCTGAATTTAATGACCACTTCAACTCCTTAGCTATTTGTTTTGTTTTTATAAATAACAAGATTGATCCAATTTTCTGGTAAGAAGGAAACAAAACAATCAAGTATCTAAGATGATTGTTTTGGATGAAAGATCCAATCAATAACCTGCATATCTAGACCTGCTCTGTCCAATATGATTGCCACTGGCTTCATGAGACCACTGAGCACTTGAAATGTGTCTGGTCTGCAAAATGTAAAATACACACTGATTTTAAAGTGTATAAATACACACTGATTTTAAAATACACACTGATTTTAAAATACACACTGATTTTAAATATTAATTAATGATTTTAAATTTATTACACGTTGAAATGATAATATTTTGCTTATACTGGGTTAAATGAGCATATTATTAAAGTCAATTTCACTGGTTTCTTTCTACTTTTTGAAGCGTGGCTCCTAGAAATTTTTAAATTTAAAAATCCACATGTCATATGTGACTTATATTTGGGTCTCACATTGTATTCCCATTAGACCATACTGTTAGACACAACCCTTGCAGTTTTTTTGTTTTTATTTTTTATTTTTTATTTTTTGAGATGGAGTCTCGCTCTGTCACCCAGGCTGGAATGCAGTGGCATGATCTCAGCTCACTGCAATCTCCATGTCCGGGGTTCAAGAGATTCTCCTGCCTCAGCCTCCTGAGTAGCTTGGATTACAGGCATATGCCACCACGTTTGGCTAATTTTTGTATTTTTAGTGTAAACGGGGTTTCACCGTGTTGGTCAGGCTGGTCTCAACCTCCTGACCTTGTGATCCACCTGCCTCCGCCTCCCAAAGTGCTAGGATTACAGGCATGAGCCACCACACTTGGCAGTTTTCTAAACAGACTTAAAAACACTGTGCTTTAGAGGAAAAAATAGTTATACTAATATATTAAGGAACTGCAACTACACATTATTCAATATCCTGTCCAATACTTACAATTGAGGATATACAATTATTAAACAGGTGCCAAAAGCATGACTGCACACATGAACTAGCGCTGTGCAAAAGGCTTTCAATGCCAGACCCAATTAACTTCAAAATGCTTCCTTCTGTAATCCTTCTTCTGGCTACTGGCTTCTTTGGATAGACCACTAGGGTTTTTTTGTCAGATCAATTTGAAATCTACATACTTCCTGAGACTTGTATTTTCTTTAGGTCCTGCCCTCACCTTGTCTCAGATTCCAAGACACAAACTTCTCAGAGACTCCCCTGACCCCTCCTCTTCAGAGCCCAGTTGCCCGGGAGCAGAGGACCCAGTGGCTGGTTTCACTCATGCCTGCCTTAGACTGTAATGATTCTTACATAAAAATAAACAAAATGTCTTTGATTTCATTATTTGTACTAGTACATCCAAAACTATATGTAGTCACAGTATCAGATTAAGTGCTGTTTTTGTCCAGAATGATGTGATGGTATTATATTCATGGGTAGATAAAAATTATTAATATATTGGAATTTATTCATGTGATGCAGAAAACCACAAAAAGGGCAGTATTTACAACAGTTTAAAAGTGTTTTCCAAGTTAATACTTTATTTTTATGTGACTCCTTTTCCCCTAATGATCTAAAACTGTTTGGTAGGCAACTGTGGTCCCTACTTTACATAATTGAGAAATATATTTCATAACAATAACATTTTAAAAACCCCAACCTATATGTAATACTCACTGACACTTCCTATCTGTATTTTTTTTTTTGGAGACAGATTCTTGCTCTGACACCCAGGCTGGGGTGCAGTGGTGATCTCGGCTCACTGCACCTCCGCCTCCCAGGCTTGATTGATTCTCCTGCCTCAGCCTCCCGAGTATCTGGGATTACAGGTGCCCACCACAACACCCAGCTAATTTTTGTATTTTCAGTAGAGACAGGTTTTCACCATGTTGGCTAGGCTGATCTCAAACTCCCGACCTCAAGTGATTCACCTGCCTTGGCCTCCTAAAGTGCTGGTTTACAGATGTGAGCCACCATGCCCGGCTCCTATATTTAAGTCCTATTTGGGATAGACTGTACTACAGCAATTGTGTGAAGACATATAATTGAAATAGAGACATATATTCTCTCCTTGTTTTCAGGTCATCAAAAATGTGACTATTTATTAAACACTTAAATTTAGCTAATGTAATTAAATATTATAGGGCACACTTTTAGTAGAAATACATACATTAATACTCTCATACACTAATCAGGACCTTAGTCATTTTGATTTTAGCTTGGATTCAAAAGTCCTCACCAGGTGTTTACCTCAGATTTGTTTATTTCTTGGAAGTTAGCTTTCCAGTCTTTCAGTTGATCTACTCAACACTACTAGATTGTCGGAACTTCAGATTGTATTCCCAAAAGGTTCAGGCCAAAGTCCTAGCACAAGAGTTACTGGAAAAGGGTAGTGAACCAGACCATAAGAGAGAGTTCTTGGATATTGTCCAAGAAAGAATCTGAGGCGAGTCCACAGAGTACATTGAAAACAAGTTTATTAAGAAAGTAAAGGAGTAAAAGAATGGCTACTCCACAGCAGTGGCATGACTGCTGGACTGAGTAAACATATGGTTATTTCTTGATTAAATGTTAAACAAGGGGTGGAATAGTCATGAGTTTTCCAGGAAAGGAGTGGAGAATTCCAAGGACTGAGAGTTACTCCCCCTTTCAGACAAGATAGAGTAACTTCTGATGATGCCATGGCATTTGTAAACTGCCATGGGGCTAGTGGGAACATCTTTTGAGCTGTTAATTTATTATAATTGGCATATAATGAGCAGTGAAGATGACCAGAGGGGGCTTTCACTGCCATCTTGGTTTTGGTAGGGTTCGGCCTGCTTCTTTACTGTGTGGTGTTTTATCAGCTGAGTATGTGCTTAACTACTGTTCTACAAGAATCTGCATTATTATCTTTAAAGTAAGATATATTCTTAGATTAAGAATACATTTGTTCCTAAGATATTGGGACACCTGGACATTTCCTGGGTCTGTTAAGTCCTGGGTCTCTTCGGTAAACATTATTAACCTATTCCCTTCACTGTAGACATTCTGTGACTAAGAATGCCCAATGTCCTGGGAATGCAGCCCAGCAGGTCTCAGCCTCATTTTACCCACGCCTCTGTAAAGATGGAGTTGCTTTGGTTAGAAATATTCTGACACAGAAACCCTGGAATTCTTACCAACAAAATGATGGAATTTTGGAGCAATAATTTGCTTTGGATATCACCTTAACCAGCTCCTTTTTTTCAGATGAGGTAACTGAGTTGTAAAGTTAAGTGATTTGTAAAGGCCGCAATATTTCCTTACCAGAATTCGACTTGGGCTCTTGATTCTCTGTACAGTGTTTTGTTTTTTGTTAAATTTTGTTTTATTAATTTGCACTATATTTCTCCTCTCTGATATGGTATAAGTAGCAAGGAAGAATCACAAAAGCATTTTTATCAATGTAAAATACTTTTTTTTTCCAATTTTATCCTTATAAGTATATAGTATGCTATTCGTATTTAATAACTTTTAACATGAACTACAAGCAACTTAGTTTGCTCATAAAAATATTGTACAAAACTATTGTTCCTATTATAAATTGCTTGTTTTAGCAAATGTTTTACCTTCCTGCAGAATTAGCAGGAAATACTTGGATGACATTTCAGAACAAGATACGTGTGGATAGATTTCATGCTATACGAATGGTCATAATGAGTAGAAATAATTATTTTTATTATATTCCTTTGAACTTGAGAAAGAGTAGAAGGAGTGAATTCAAGGTTGCACACAGGAAGTGACAGTTGGGAGACAAGATGAACTCTCTCCCGTGAGAGAATCTGTGTCCTTTCCGTTCTTTTTCGGATTTCAATTACAAACAGCATTCTCTGCTGCCCTCTAGAGGTTCTATAAACCATTAGTGAGGGTGGTACAAAAAAAGAAAGAAAGAAAGACAGAAACCTACGAGGGAGGTAAGTAAATTATTTTTCCCTTCAATGACAAAGGAAATAGAACATATCATTTGGTGAATCAAATACAGATTTAAACCAAATGAAATAGTGAATTAGTACTGAAATACATATAATGTATATAATCTACAATATAATAAATATATACTATATAATAAATACATAAATATATAACTTATATAATTAAAAATATACATGTTTAAATTGGTATTTAATTGTTAAAGTTTAAAACAATTCGGTTCAGACTGATAAACTGTTATCATTTCACAACATTTGGTTCTAATTTTTTCGTGGTTTTCATTGGGTTTGTTTCAATAATTGGCAAAGATAAATGTGTTCATTGATTTTTCTTGTTGACCCTCCTGTTTTTTCATGATATGTGCTTTCCATGATTCAACTATAACAATATCTGTTTCCAGTGATTTGTAAATTTGCATTTCTTAGATTACCTTTTAGTCTTCCTGAAATGGCAAGCCAAAGTTCCACCTCCTCTGATTTCTTCGTATTTCAATTAGATCTGCCAACAACTCTAGTGAGTGGTTATTATAATCTCTGTTTTTACAATGACCTAACCAGGTTACACAAAGTTTAAATGACTTTACCAATATCATAGAGCTAGTAACAGGTTGTTTGGAAATTCAAAGCAGTTTGGCCCAACTTGAAAAATCGAAGTTCTATTCTCTCCACACATTAATGCTACTTGAAACTAATTGTTTTTTAAAAATGTGTTTGTCAGAGTTTCAAAGCCATGCCTAATATTAGACGCCTTTCCTCTAAGGTCAGTTACCTTTCTATATCCTCCACCACATGTAATGGAATCATAAACTACCCACTAAGCAAGCCAGAAGCTTTCTACTTGGCCCTAACCTTCTTCTCATCCCCTTTGGCCTGTGCATTATTATGCACTTTTAATGTGAATCTTGACTGCTCTTCAATTAGCCTCCTGTCCTGCCATCACTTTAAAGCAAGCCTATGCATGAAGTACAGTAGCCCCCTAATGCCACCCTTAAACCAGGCTCTTTCCCTCTAAATCAACCCCTGCACCAATGTCAGCATGATTTTCTCTAAGCACAAATTTAGCAGTGCCATTTTTGTGCCTCCTCTTTTCTACAGTCTCATTTATTATTCCTCATTCCCTTCAAATCTGGCTTCTAGCCCCACTGCTCAAAGAGGCTGCTCCCTCCATTCCTTTGTTCAACAAATATTTGTCAAGTGACTATTTTGTGGAAGGTTCAAGGAATATCTGGGGAAGAGGAACTATTTTAGTCATAAGAAACTTAAAGCCTAATAAGGAATCTTATATATAAACAGATTATGTGTGAACCATTGTAAAGATCCTGGGACAATAGGGGAAGCTAAACTTGCCTAACAGGGACATTTCCAATAAGAGGATATTGAGCTGAGTCTTAGCAAGAAATGAGTTTGCAGCAGGGTGTGGGTAGAGGGTATTCAGACAGAGCAAAGCATAGAATTAACAAAGGTAACAATTAGCAGATAAGGCTGGTTAAGGTGACAACGTTTGCATGCTTTGCTAAGGTGTACAGACAATGAGTAGCATTTAAGTGATGGTAGGCAGGAGAGCAATTTGGATTTGTAAAAGACCACTCTGCCAGCAATTTGAGTGTGGAATGGAGGTGGCTGGCAAAGATAGGAAGTAGCCAAATTTATAGGGAAGATCTTGCAATTGTTCAGGTTACACATGATGAGTGTCTGGACTTAGGACAGTGTTGGCAGCATAAAGTCGATATTTAAAAAATGCAAGATGTAAAAATTGGAATATGAGGTATTCAAACGCAGAGATGTTTTGTTCAATGACACATCTCAAACATCTTGAGCAGTGCTGACCAAAAGTAGATGCTAAATAAATAATATGTAGGATTCTGGGAAGATGTCAGTGTCATTGTAGTTTCTGAGTATTCCTAAATCTCCCCCCAAAATAGGCATAATAACTATCCCCATTTCACCCCTTTTCTCTCAAGTTACTCTTTCTCTAAGTATTATTTCTGTATTTGAATATATGTCTTCATTATGAATATCACATATTTTCATTACTTGTATACATGTCTATCATCCCTAAATGATTCAGAGCTCTTTAAGTAAGCTGATGACATTCCATATTTACCTGTTTCCCCTTCCATGTCCAGTCTTTATTTCCTGTCACTTTGTTGGTATTAAAAAGAAATATAGCATTTAAGAATATGCTGTCTATGAGGAGTCAGTGAAAATTTATAATGGTAGCAAATAGGCAAAATTATAAAATGTATTTACAAAATAGTGGCATTAATAAAATGAAAAACAATGGTAATATCATTTTTATTGAAATAAAAAGTGTATAGAGACAAGTGAAAAAAATAATTTATTACAGATTCTTTTACACATTAACATGGAACATTTATACATATATCGAGGTGCTGATATGAAATACTAAATTTAAAGGCAAACATTTTTACACAAAAGTAGTTGCACTCTATTTTATAAACATAGATATTAATAAGTTATCAGAGACATTTAAGAACTAGAGGCCAATTATTCCAATAGTAATGCATTCTGTGCTGAAATTAAACTAAAATTTTCTGAACATGATGTCCTGGATATAATCACATTCTTCTAAGCTAAGGAAAGGGAGCTCATTTCTGGGAATACAAAACCAAGAAGGGCTCTAACAGCAGTATCCCAGCAGCATGTTTCCAGATTTATTCTTGTATGTGGTTGGAGCTCCCAACATTTAGCCTGAACTAATGTAACAGCTCAATGTGAAACAATGTAGCTTTCTGTAACAGCCGCCTGTGGTTAATGAGATTTAATACAGGGGATACAGTTACAAATGATAGCATTTTAGAAGAATTATAATTGTCACATGATTTGAATTAGTAACCAAATACTTTAATAACAGAAACGGGTATTCTATATTTCCAAAAGGAAAGTAGCATACTTCAAAATAGTCACTATTTTCTTAGCATGATATATTAATTCTTACTTTGGGAGTCTGAAAATAAATTGCATTTTCCCCCTAAAACTTAGAATTCACTCCTTTAGAAAATGATTTCTATAATGATATACACCAACATGATATCAACTTTATTACATATTATAGTTATTAAAATATACATATACATATATATGGAGCACTAAAAAGATTTGGTAGACCATGATATAAATATACACATGGTCAAATACTGTTCAGTTTCATTTAACTAAATTCAACAAATATTCCTTGGGTGCCCACTACTTGCAGATCACCATGCTAGGTAATGCTTGTAGTAGATTTTAAGACACATGAAGCTCACATCATCCACATCAAAAGTCAAACTTTAGATAATATATTAAAGCCTAAAAAAAATAATAAAAAGCAGAGCTAAAGTTGAATAATGGATAATGAGAGATATACCTAGAAGAAAGGCTTGGGGCAATTGACAAGGACGAAAGAAAATCTGTATCCATAGGGAAGAACTGCTCCTGGGCTTGGCATGTGTCAGGAGAAAACTGGAACTTAGTCTGCGCTCCTCTTCACCCCATAATCCAAGATTCAGTCATCATCCTGCTTTGTTTCCTTAAAAAGTCAGAAGAAAAGAGGGATTGATTTACAGTGATAGTGAAGTTTATAAAATCAATTAAATATATTTTTCTCTTTATGAGAGTGTGATCCACGTTCACATCTACCGTTTCTGTAAATCATTCCCACCATAATTCTGGGGAAAACAGGGCCACACGACTAAGATGACCAATCTTTGAGGTAGTTATGGTTTAGTTTATCAGAAGAACATCAATAAGCATTTCCACCTCATAGGAAAATGATTTACTGTTAAACCAGGTGAAAGAAGATAAATATTTCCAACCCTGGTATTCTATTCCCTTTAGAAGCTGCTATGCTTTAAAAGCATTTTTAGAGAATGTATACATACCAAAAGAGAGATATGAGCATGTAGTCTTATCCCCCATGAAGAAACAACACATCAACAGGGTAACAAAGTATCAAACCTCCTTCTGATGCCACACTTTACAAAAGGCTAGGAAGAGGCTAGCCATGATCTCAGTGTGTGCAAGGCCTCTATGAGAGGTGTGATTCCACTTTGGATGTGCCACTGTTCTGAAGTCCATTCCAGCACATAGGCTCTGCCTGGAGTATAACCACGGTACTAGAAAGAACTTAAATCTTCCATAAGGAAGTAATTGGATTCTAGCAAGTTAAAAATCACTCATCTATCTAGGAGAAACACACATGAGGGACTAAGATTTCCAAAATTCCCCAATCACTCCATAGAAAGATAGCCTGGCCCTTAAAAGGATCTTAAGCTTCATGGTTAGGAAACCTCCCATGAACTGCAGCCCTTATTTAACGATGCTGGTGATCTCAGAGCCAACTTAGAGAGCTGAGGAAAAGGGTCAGGGGAGCCCCTCACAGCCCACTTACCTTTGAGTCAGACTACAGAGGGAGAGCAAAACAACCACAACAGCAAGAAAAAAGCGGCCTTCTCAATCCAGTCCGTTGAGTTCATTTCATTAGAGGACAAAAGTCACTAAAGTATCCCCTAAAAAGTACTTATCATTGTAACTGGCTCATTAACGTTCAGTTATTTCCCCTGCTTTACTTAAAAGTTAATTTCTGTTAGCAAGAATTCTTTTCAAATGAAATACATTTTCAGTAATTACGCTTTAGTTTTCCATACTTATACTGTGTCTTAAGTACACAAATTACACTTTGATTATTCATACCTCTGTTCCTGTATTTTTTCTGGATAGAAACCAAACTTGCATTGGTTCTTTTTTGCCCTTCATGGACACTGGGCCTCTGTGCTCCAAATGGAATTGTGGATCTGAATTTTCTGGAGACATAAGACATCTAAAAGACAAGGGAAGGGGAGTAGAGAGAGAAGCATACAAAAGTTTTATGGAGAAGGTGACATGTACCATGTTATAAACTGAGACGGCAAGAACAAATGCTGAAGTTGTACTGAAAGGTAACTCGAAGTTTTAGAAACAATGATCATATCAGGATTTCCTAAGATGATGTGAAATCATATAAAATGGAAATAATGCACAATCTTCTCAAATAAAAAATAAACAATTCTACAAGTGGTAGGGAAGAGTGGTGGTGATAACTCTGTTAAAGCAATAAAATCTCTTAGAGAATTAAACCACATGCAAAGACACATTTTCTTTGCAAATCAGTCAATACCAAGACATTTTCTCTCACCTGTATGTATATTCAGACACATTTATTTTTCCCTTTTCTCCTGTGGTTTCTGTTCGGCTTGTGAGGTTGACAGTATTTCCAAAAAGACAGTATCGAGGCATCCGCTGTCCTATGACACCTGTAACTACCTCTCCAGTGTGTATCCCTATTGTTATCTGCAAAAAAGCAAGCTTTGCTTCAATCACTTTGATCACTAACACACGATTTTTTTTTTTTTTTTAATTTTACTTTAAGTTCTGGCATACATGTGCAGAACGTGCAGGTTTGTTACACAGGTATATATGTGCCATGGTGGTTTGTTGTGCCTATCAACCCATTATCTAGGTTTTAATCCCCGCATGCATTAGGTATTTGTCCTAATGCTCTCCCTCCCCTTGCCCCCAACCCCCCAACAGGCCCTGGTGTGTGATGTTCCCCTCCCTGTATCCATGTGTTCTCATTGTTCAGCTCCAACTTATGAGTAAGAACATGCGGTGTTTGGTTTTCTGTTCCTGTAACACATGAAGTTTTGCTTACTTTATATTACAGAATAATGTAGAGTCATCATATAACATCATAAGAGATCTCTATAAGAATTTCAAGCATATTACCGACAACTTCAAAAGCCCTCCACGAAATCTGTCTCCCCAGAGAAATATCCTGTCTCAAGAGAAACATTTGAAGTCTGAAAATTTCAAAGATGCGAATCTAGTAAGTCACATGAGACATGAAAGAGATTTGAAAAAACAAACTAGAAGGTACAAGAGGTTTTTTTCTTATCCCCATGATTTTCAGTACACCAAACAGACTAGACAATTTCAAACAGGTAGACAAATCTCTATGTCTATGAAATAATGTAGTACAGTGGGCTGGATGAAATACAGCTTTTGTTGTCAAGACACCCTTCTTTATACACATCAATGATTTTCTGGTCAACAATATGAATCAATTGTCCAAAAAGGTTTATACACCATTATTACAATATCTACTTCATTTACTAACCTGAACAGATTCCCCATCTACTTGAACCTGGCCAGCAATTTCCATCATGTCCAAGGCCAGGTGGCAGATGGATCGTGCATGGTGAATGCATGGCTCTGGTAAACCACTCACTGTCATATACTTGTCACCAACAGTCTCCACCTAACAGTACATATATTTAGATGTTTACTCGTTAGCATAAAAAAGACTGTTTCATGTGTTACCCCAATTAAAACCATATTTTTTCAAGGCTACCAACAACTTTAAGCTTCCCTCCCCCTTTAATTCTCTTAAAATTTCTAATACATTCAACTCTAGCAAAATGAAATCTTGAATTACTTATAATTTACACACATGACAGACACTTGGGGTCTTTGATGATGGGCAGGTACAGACATAGAATTATTTTTCCTTTAGTAAGCAATTAATTTCTCACCTCAGATCACCTTATAATTCAGAAGAATAATTTTTTACATTTCTCCCTAAAACAGCGATGGCTTGATGGCATGGAGAGCCACCATTTGGAGTTCAGTGATTTATCAAGGTCATTAATCATTTATTTTTATGATGTGCTCACCACATGCTACAGTGTACCTCAGAAAATGACTGTAAAATAAATAGTCTTTGTGTAGTTATATTACCCCAGATACCTAGGGATGGTTTACTTAACATTCTTGCCTTTATGCAGCAATATTCCACTGACTTCTTTTTTCCAATATTATATTTATTTCTAAATGAAACAAAGGGCAAAAACGCCTTATAAATGTTTATCTTCTTCAAGTTGATGTTATCTAAATGCAAATCTAAGTCCTTCTCATGCTCCATGACTTATATATCTCAGTAAAAATGTCTCTTGCAGAGCACTAAACTGAATGCTATGTTTATACTAAATGCGATCAACAGCCTGTCCAGATTTGTGAGCCTAAGTGCAAATAAGATGGTGAACATTTCATTTTAACCAGGCAATCACCCACTCCATGAAACATTCATTGTGGTTACAAGGGAGAGACGGTTTTATAACAAAAGGCAATTATTTAAGAAAATGGTAGAGTGAATACACGGAGGCTCACTGTACTCAAGGCTGCAGTGCTGGAGTCAGAGCACTGTGATGGCATGGCCTCTGGAGGGGAGGCTCAGAATGCCAGCCTCCGGATAGCTCTGCAGTCAGCGATAACGAAGACTTGCCTTATAAACAAATGGGTTTTTCCGGGAATCAGTCAGTGTGTCAAATCTGGTGTAGAGGTCGTTGAGAAGATTGACGATCTTCATGGCCCCTTCTCCAGATGCATGCTTGCTACAGAAAGCATTGAAGCCCACAATGCCACTGAAGAGGATGGTCACATTGTCATATCTTTTGGCAGGCACTGGACGCTTGTGCCGCAGCTCATTGGCAACAGATGGAGGAAGGACAGAATACAGCAATCTGTTCAGTGGAATCAGGAGAAAGCCACTGTAAGAAATGCTGGGAAAGCCCTTAGTGCTTCTGCTATCCCTTTCACATAGCATCAATGTCATCTGTACTTTAAAGGCCTGGATTCTAGCAGGACATCCTCTAAAATTAGCATCAGATATTAGCCGTTATTTATAAGCAAGGACTTACAGAAAATATAAATTATTTGTTCATTCTAATCACATAAAACATCCGCAAGCCCAAACTAGTTCAAACCAAATCAAAATAAGCCAAGCAAAGAGACAAAACAAAAAGACTGGTAATAGAAAATCAAAGTTTTCATTTGTAGTCCTGTATTCTGACCCTGCTCTTATAGTAGTCACGGTATGACGATTGTCATTACCAGCACCTAAAACATGGTATGAATAGCACAGCAATAGAAACAGGATTGCCTCTTAGAGTAAGAAATATGTCTCTATTTTTGGTAAGCAATATTAAAAGAAGCAGAATTTCTCTCCAGTCTCATTCATGCCTCACTCCTCCATAGAAGAAACCGATAAAATCAGCGGAAGTTGGTCTAGAATATAAAATATTTAATTTCTTTAGGCGCAACTGAGACCACTATGGTAGCACAGTATCCTAGTACTACCATGCTAAGGGACAAATGTTAGCACACAGGAGGAGGATGACAGCTGATGAGTTTAGAGGGAGAGAAGCGGAAACTAGACCTATGGGCTCTGGATTGGAAGACTTGAGAGGAACAAACGAGGCCTTCCTGCCTTTTTCTTCCTGCCTTTTGCTCTAGGGCAAAAGGGCATATGTGGGAAGTTTAAATATGCAAAATGGAGCTGAGCTCTCAATATTTTTCCTAGTCATAGTAAAATTTCTCTAGTCTTTCATTTTCAATTTTTAAACATTGAATGTTTTATAAAATATTAAAGCTATATTTGAATAGTAAGTAAGAACAGTAGAACTACTTAGCTTTAAAGAAAATTAGTAGTAAATGGTTTCTAATGACATCACCTTGAAACCCAAGTATCTACAAAAATCAAATTCTAAATCTAATAATCTAAAAATTAATATAAGGATTTTTGAAGCACAGTTAACTCAAAATGGTGCAAATAGTTCCTGAATGTGAAACCCACCTTGGGGAATCCAAACAAAGAAGTAATTCTGTGATAAGTACTTATTAGCTACTCTTATTAAAGACAAGGCCACTGTTTAACTCCCAGCAACTCCCAGGTTTCGACTCCTGGTCTGGGAAGAGAAGCTAATACTCTGCTTAAGCTGACAGTTTAGGAAAAGAAAGTGAATTAACAGTTTTTTCAGTACAGAATATCTTGGATATGTCATAATTTAAAAGATATATTTACATATATAAATCTTTTTATAATCTTTATATATAGTTATATATATAATCTACATATATGTTTATAATCTTTATAGTGCTGGTTATTATCTATTTATCATGAATGTAGATATTAGCAAATTGGGTCACAATACAAAAAAATGAAACCTAGATGATTTTCTAATACAAACAGCCAAAAGAGAATACTGAGTAACTGAAACCTACAAACCAATGAAACTTAGAACATTCATCCTAAGGTCTTAGAAGCGCCACAAAATGTTTATATAAACATTAAAAAATGAACACATAAGAACCTGGGTAAAATAGCTTATAAATGTCAGTTTAATTAGCGTATGAAAGCAAGGCCAAGTAGTATGCATGCTATGTACTTACTTAAACACATTTCTTGAAAATGAAGTATTATCTTTCATGTCCTTGCCCAATATTTCATAATTCAATCCACCACTCATAGAAATGTTTTATATTTTGATATTTTTGCGAATGTGTGTCACTATAGATGTAATTATTGTCAATTATTGTCATTACATATGATTTTACAATTTGTCAGATTCATTTCTTTCTAACTCTAAATTCAAGGTCCCAGAAAAGAAATTTTTAAAAATTTAAAATTTTAAACATTTTTAAATTAATTTAAAACAATTTTTAAATTAATTTTAAAGTTAATTTTAAGAAATTAACATGGCCAATGATAAGTTCATTGTGCAGAGCAGCTCTCGGCATGTGGCAGCCCCCAGCATACTGAAGATGGTCAATATATAACTCTTGTATGAAAGAATGCATGAATAAATGATAAACTTTAATTTTTGAACTAAATTTGAATTTGAGTTATTCTCATCATCTTCCAAAAGATATTTTGGCATATATTATTCCAACTTGGCTTCTAAAACTAGAAGACATATTTCCACTACCATTAAGACTGGTTTATTTCCTTAAGCATAATTTCTTTTTAAAAGCAATGTGAAAGATTTTATTCACTACACCAGGGCTATTACAGGTCACATGGCTTTTCAGTCTGGTTCCCAATCGTAAATATGGTAGAGTCACAATATGTTATGAATAACAGTAGTGCCCTAAGCGTTACATTCTTACGTGTCTGTCTTTTTCTTTTCATCTTCCAGGGCTCTTAACGTGAGCTGTAGCCTGTCAGTGAGGATTTCCAGTTCTTGGGTGAGTTTGTATTCCTCTCTAAATTGTTCTCCCAAAAGAACGAGATCGCGCGTGGCATCATGCAGAGGGATGTCACTTAGATACAGCCCTCTCCTTGTCAAATCGTCCAGGTTCATGACACTGTCATAGGAAGAAATGAGGCAAGATCAGTCTCAACATATACACATGAAAATGCAACCCTGAATTTCTGTCAAGGAATCTGATCCTGCCACCTCCTACCATTCAAAACATCAGGCTGAAGACAATCAAATTATGGAGAATTGAACGAAGATTGTGAGTTTATTCTCTTAGATATTTAAACATCTACCACAAAGCAGTGAACTTGAGATGCATTTTTGCCAGGTTGCACTTTTTGGTGCCATCAGTCTAAATTGAAACGATCCTGGAGAAAACATCTCTATGATAAATGTTGAGGTATTTAATACAGTGTGTAATTTATTATTCTCAAATTTTTTCTCACTATAAGGAGAGGAAAAAATCTATCTTTATTCACTTTCTCAAGAATAATAGTGCTTCTTTTGATTAAGTATTTCATTTTGCTTTCTGTATTCTATGAATCTTGTAACTGGTTATTTTTTCCTTCTGGAAACAATGAGTAAAAATTCCCAACCACGTTTATGACCCATCCTCAGCATGTAATTCATGTATCTAAGACTACGTGTTGTTCTTACCTCTGGCTCTCATGTCTTCTTTTCCTTTGACAAATTTTTTTCTCATTTATTTGAAATATTATTCAATCTTGCTGAATTTTATGCATCATCATTGTAACTTGTGTCATTTTTCCAACAATATAATAATGTTTACTATTTCAGTGATAATCTGACAAGTAAAAAGTTAACTGCTTTTTAAAAATGTACTCTTTGAGGCTGGGCACAGTGGCTCACACCTGTAATCCCAGGACTTTGGGAGGTTGAGTTGGGCAGATCACTTGAGGCCAGGAGTTCAAGATCAGCCTGGCTAACATGATGAAACACGTCTCTACCAAAAGTACAAAAATGAGCTGGCTGTGGTGGCTCGTGCCTGTAGTCCCAGCTACCTGGGAGGCTGAGGCAGGAGAATTGCTTGAACCCAGGAGGAGGAGGCTGCAGTGAGCCGAGATCACGCCACTGCATTCTAGCCTGGGCGACACAGCAAGACTCCATCTCAAAAAACAACAACAACAATAACAACAGCAACAACAACAACAACAACAAAACTAATTGGTTAAAATGGCATAAGGTTATATCTTTGGCTTGAAGTTTTTTAATGCAACGGCATTACTTCTGGCCACTGAGAATAAGAATTACTCTAAAATGAAAAAATTTAGTTACGACTTTGGAGAATCTGGGATTAATAATTTGAAGAAGTTTGAATTAATCCTATCCAAAATTCTTCAAAAGGGGTGACTCTGCAGAATTTTGGATTAAGGCAATACATTCTCAGCAGCAATGTTCAAAAAGCAAAGCAAAAATTAGCATACCTATAAAGTAAATAAAAGAATCAAAGATTTTACTAATGAAATACACGACATCTTTTAATTTTGTTAAAATGGATATGTAAGTCCACTTGCAGAAAAAGACACATCTAGAAAGAGACCAGATCATCGACCAAAGGTATACGAGACCTGCCTAGGAGCAGAGAAAAAACATGGCTGTAAGTTCAAAAATGAATGGTTAAGAACGCTCATACTGAGATACAAAACTTACATCATAAAGGTCTCATGGTTCTCAAAATGTCCTATATCATTATTTTAATGAACCATTAAGGTTTGTCTAAATTTAAACGAATCATCTTAGAATTATTTTACAAGTAAAACTACTTTTAATTGATCTTTTGTTTATGTAGTGTGAGTACAAATCTTCCTACACACCTGAGCATATCTCATAGGACAATCTGCAATTTTCTCACTGGGTGATGTCTGCATATGGGAATTAACAAATAAACTCCAAATTTTCTGCTTTTATTTCCTTTCTTTCCATAAATAGAAATTACCCCTAATGAGAAACTGACATTTTCCTAAGCTCAACCTGCAAAGAGGCAGAAGAAGAAAACACTTACTGATAGCAGATGGGACATCTTTAGATCAATGTAGCTTTTTTTTTTTTTAAAAAGGGTTGATGTTTCTTAGTTTTGTTTCTTTTATTTGCATGATATTTATTTCTCAGGGAAAGACCTCCATATCCTTATATTATCTGATATATTATTCTTATATGTTATAGTTAAACAATATTTAATTAATCTTAAATATATTTGTCAATTAACTATATATTATTCTTTTTTCTTTTCTTTTTTTTTTTTTTTTGAGACAGAGTCTCACGCTGCTGCCCAGGAGTGCAGTGGCATGATCTCGGCTCACTGCAACCTCCGCCTACCGGGTTCCAGCGACTCTCCTGCCTCGGTCTCCCTAGTAGCTGGAATTACAGGCGCTCACCACCACACCTGGCTAATTTTTGTATTTTTAGTAGAGACGGGATTTCACCGTGTTTGCCAGGCTGATCTCAAACTCCTGACCTTGTGATCCACCCACCTCGGCCTCCCAAAGTGCTGGGATTATAGACGTGAGCCACTGCGCCAATGATATATTATTCTTATTTGGACTTTTATATTATTGTTATGTAATGTGCAATACAATAGTAATAATATAAAAGGAGGTTTTTACAAAGTTTATTATATTTTTCAGAAAATTTAAAACCACATTTTTAAGTGAAAAGTGATCATGGTGGAATTCAAATTAAATTTTTAACCAATAGCTCACCAAAACATGCTTTCTTGACTGTGTTATTAAATAATGCACATACACTTTGTTTATACAAAATTATGAATACACAGAATATCATCTTATGATAATCACCACAATTATCTTTTCTATTGTTCTGAAGCAAATTTAGACATAATTTTTATATTCTGAATTCCCATGTATCTCCTAGGAAAATGCTTTCCCAAATTGGAAAACAACAATCTATAGTTTTATTTTTCTCTGATGTTTATTTAAAATCACATTTTACATACATTTTAATTGAATATACTTGGAACAGTATATTTGGATTAGAGTAGGTAGATATTTTTAATTTAAAATAGTTCAAACCCAGAAAGAGACCCTTTAGATTTTTTGCTAACATACTATAAAAAAGATAATTTTTTGGTGTCAAATATACCAATGTATTTATTACACCATCCTATTAGCTGCTTTAAAAAATCGCTTTTCTACATAATGTCTATTTAGAAGGTTCAAAAGTATAGAATGAGCTTACTGCAGATTATTTGTTCCATGGTGTAATAGCATAAACACTCCACAAATGTATTAAGACATGGCAAATAACATACAGTATGTAATTTCTTCTGAGTTTATTAGCAAATATTAAATAAGATTATCATTGTTATGAAGTAATACATAACAAGGGTTGTAAAATCCAATTTCACCTCAGAGAATATGTAAATGTCATGGAATAAAATATTGTGGCATTCCTTTGTTAGCTAAAGATAGGTACTGATAGTCATTATAATTAATCTAAAAATTATTACCTTGGTGAACACAGAAAAAGTATGCTATCTGCTTCAGGTAAGTAGATCATTTGACCCTTGAGACGTAAGCAGCTGATCTCAGTCCCAGTCAGTTCATCCTCACATTCTAATTTCTCCACATCCAACAATCCTTCCTTGAAAAAGCAAGATATAACCATTAACGAATGCCTTTCTCCCTACCAAAGAATTCAGCAACAAGGACACACATATCTCATTTCCCACCAAACCACAAAGCAGAATATGTACGTCATTAGAACAGGAGAGGGTCTTTCGTCAGAGTTCTGCCTGTAATAAGCCTAGTGGCTACCTTGCAACACTGCAGAAAAGTGACTATCTCCTTTGAATTCAGGATAGTAACTGTGCTACTCTTCACATAATTATTTCAAGCTTTTGTGAATCTTTTTTATCCCCCTGATTTTCCAGTATGGTTACAGCATACATTACCAGACACTACCAAACAATAAGCCAAGCCTCCCCATTCCTCCACCCTGTATTCATAGAGCAGCTGGAAACAGTCAGTTCTGAATACAGAAAGGATTAAATGGGTAGTCTAGGAACTGACCTTTGCTGTATCTATCCGAAGAACAGAAACTATGAGATCCCAGCACTATCTAAATTACCAACTGTGTGAATATTTTATCACTTTTATTCACCCACAAAAATGCCACTAAGAACAACAGACAATTTCAGAAAGAATAAATAAGTGGTTTTGAATGAAGTTCCAAAAACAAACAAAAAAAACTTTTTAGTTCTAATTTCTGAAATAAGGCATTGTACCTGTACAGGGAGTAAAAGATGTTGGTTTTATGATGTGAAACAAGGCCATCTCAGAAAGGCAGTTTCCAAAATTTACCTCTGTTAATTTTAATCAGCTGATAGAGTTCTACGGCTTCTCAAGCAAACCAAAAACCAATAGCATTGCCTTTTAAATAGAACTTCCTTTGAGGTCTGCATTTTATCTCTCTATATCTTCTCAGAGAATGTAATAATTTCCCCCCCGAATACTTCTAATTTGTAACATACCTTTCTCACATTTAATGAAATAATATCTTGATTACCTTGCTTCTCAATACAAAAACCGTATTGATGTGCGAAAGGATCCCATGGAAACTAATATCAATATGAGGACGAACCAGCGAGAAGACAGAGAGAAGGCTGCAATTCCCAGGCTGGAGCTAAAATACAGACAGACAGCAAAGAGTATCTAATCAGTTAAAATAGTTTTTATACTTTGATATTAGTCACTTGATTAAATCAGCTCAGTTATATTTAAAAATAGAAAATTATAATTATTATAATTCATGGGAAACTTAGCTGAACTATGAACCCAAATCTCAATCTCTACAACTCGGTGATTAAATGGACATTAAATAGTTGCAAGAACATGAAATCTGATATGGATTCAGACGACTAATATTTAAATGTAAGCTAGCACAAATTTACAATGCATTTTCAGAAGAAAACATGAAAATTTATCTTTTAAAATGTACAGTGATATGTTAAATGTGTATGGTTTGAAATGAAATTAAAATACCAAAAACACGAGCAAACACTCTCTTAATATTTATCTAGAGGACTAAAAGCGAAAACAATAGGTAACACTGATTGATTGCTTGCAATAAACTAAGTGTTTTTCATATGCTTTCTATCCTCATGCCAGAAAAAAGAGAAACAGGCTGAGAGAGGTGAAGTACCAAGTTCAAGGTCATACAGTGAGGGATAGGTGGAGTCACTAGAGCCAGGGCAGCACACTACGCTGCTTCCATTTCACCTGATCCAATTGGGCTAATCCTGAATTTTCAAGTCTCTTTAATTACAAACAAAAAGTATCTCGAAACACATGCCATATACAACTCCAAAAGTTAGTATATAAGAAAGAAAGAGTAAGCATAAAGGATTTTACCAATGGATCTGTCATAGAAGTTAACAGTAGGTTCTCATCATCATCCCAACTGCTTCCTTTGATACTTTTTCTACTCAATCCATGATCATCTCTATTTTGTGTTTTGGTGCCTTTTAAAATCCCTCCTTTTCCCTTAACACTATCAATAGTTGATTTTTAAAGCTATTTACAGATGGTAGATATCCAATGAATATTTATTCAGTGAATAAACAAACATATGAAAGGTGACTGCTACCAAAAAGTTACCCATTTTTTTTTCATTGAAACAAGTATACTGTTCTTACATAACATTCCTACTGTTTCTGTATGTGATTATTATTAAAAAAATAGTTGTCCTAGGGAAAGTTGTGGTATGCTCAAATACACTTAGTTCACAATTAAACAATTTGTGTAACTTACAATAAACTGCATATTACCTAATACATAGTCAGAGGGTTAAATGAATGGATGGCTGCCTGTAACAATAGTATTTCTATGGGCTTTAGTCTCAGGCCCCCAAGGAAGTGTGCTGTTATTTTACCTGGGGGAGAACTCTGTATATAGCATTGCCACACTGAGTGACCACTAGGTCCCGGTCAAATATTATATGAAAAGGAAAAGCTTTGCAGAATGTATATGGGCTGATGCGTGATTCCTGGGTACCATTTTCTTCAAATCTGTCAAGATCTTCATAAAAATCCTCTTCTTTTGACTCTTTTTCTTCAATTAAAAATTGAGTATGATCACATTCTTCATTTCTTTGCTGAATAACCTGGATATCAAAGGGGGAAATGGCATGAATTGTCTTCATTTCTGTTTAATTAAAATACCTAAATATAAAAAATGAGTTATGAATACTGCAGTTAGAAGATTAATTGCAAAAATTCAATACATGTATGCAAATACTACATATGTCTAATGTAGGAAAATATTTCTGGACTTTGATCTGTAAAATTTGAAGACTGAATAATCATTGTAAAATTACAAATCTGGTATCAGTTCCCCAGTATCCTATATGGTCTCTTTGGTAGAATTAGGGGAAAAAAAGCACTGGTGAACTCTGCCTTCTCAGCCAAGCACACTTGTATAGTGAACAACCTGAAAGCCACAGAAGCTGGCACTATCAAAAAAGATTACAATGCTGTTTTAAAACAATGGGAAATAAAATGATAGAGATTCATATTCAAAAATAAATGCAATGTCATTTAACTATCAATTGGCAAATATATAAAGTTACAATACCAGGCTAGGTGCAGTGGTTCACGCCTGTAATCCCAGCACTTTGTGAGGGTGAGGCGGGCAGATCACCTGAGGTCAGGAGTCTGAAACCAGCCTGGCTAACATGGCAAAACCCCATAAATTAGCCAGGCGCTGTGGTGGGTGCCTATAATCCCAGCTACTCAGGAGGCTGAGGCAGTAGAATTGCTTGAACCTGGGAGGCAGAGATTGTAGTGAGCCGAGATCATGCCATTGCACTCCAGCCTGGGCAATAGAGCGAGACTCCATCTCAAAAAAAGAAAAAAAAGTTACAATACCAAATTAGGTAAGGTACTGAAAAAGAGGCATTTCAAATACCACTGATGAGAGGGTATTTTGATTAATCTTTCTGAAGGATAAATTGACAATAGGCATAAAAATTCCTTAAAATTTTGTGGATTCTTTGATTTAATTGCAAATCTAGAAATTCATTCTAAGGAAGTAATCGTAATTGTGAACTAATATCTATAATGTAAAAAAATCCTACATTTCTAAAGTATTATTCACAGGCAAATACATTATTAAAGTATAGAATTTACCACATTAAGGTTGATTTCCCTAACTCATAGACAAAGCAAGAGAGTCAACCTTAAACGTCAGGCCTAATTTTGATATTCTACTCTGTTTCTATTTAACTAGAGAAACTGAATTTTATGTATCCTAAACTTATGAATTAATTATTCAATTCTAATTTTTTGCTTCGATCAAACTGGCAAAACAAATAGCTTTTCTAATCATATTTTTAACTTCTCATTGGTATATCACTTTATGACATGATCTAGTATTAATTATGTGGTTCAAATTGTCTGGTATCTCTGGACCTGATAAACTTAATGTGGGAATGCCTCAAGAAGTCAAAACAGTGCCTTTGAAAAAATTAAATACACAAAATATACTTATAAAATGCAAATATTTCAGAAGTTCATATTGAAGCACTTGAATAAATGGTCAGAAGAGAATTTAAATATTTTATAAAGTGAACCATATAATGAAGTAAACATTTGAGTTTCATACAGTTTGCTAAAGCCATCAATCTCCCATGCCAAAGATTCTAATACCACAGTAATAGTAGTTTCCAAGTGTGTCCTAATTTGTGTTTATCTCTGAAGTTTCTATGAACCAACCTCTTTCTCAGTCTGGTTAAGTAAAAGAAAACCAACAGTGCATACAATATGCATATAGGTTCACTCAGTACAGATGCTGTGTTTTTTTTTGTTTTGTTTTGTTTTGTTTGTATTATTTTGAGAATGGAGTCTCGCTCTGTCACCCAGGCTGGAGTGCAGTAGTGGGATCTCGGCTCACTGCAACCTCCGTCTCCCGGGTTCAAGCGATTCTTCTGCCTTGGCCTCCAAGTAGCTGGGATTACAGGTGCCCACCACCATGCCTGGCTATTTTTTTTTTTGTATTTTTAGTATGTCTAACAGGGTTTCACCATGTTAGACAGGATGGTCTCAATCTCCTGACCTCGTGATCCCCCTGCCTTGGCCTCCTAAAGTGCTGGGATTATAGGCATGAGCCACTGCACCCGGGCGATACTGTGTCAGTTTAATGTCAAGAACAAAAGATTGGAAATGTGAAGTATATACTTTTTTGATTGAATACCAGTGAGATTCCCAATCATGGATGAATTGTGATACTTTACCCAAGGTTTTAATTTTTAAATGTCTGCATTTGATAATGCCATGTTATATGCAGTCCTACTTTCTATTAGTTGCTGCAAAAGTAATTGTGGTTTTTACCATTACTAATGGTTGTAGAAAAATTAATGATGCACTTGGGAATCACCAACAAGTGCCATGTAAGAACTAACATCAACTTCTGAAAGAAAGAAAACCATGAACTCTAACATAACCTTACCAGATTAAATATGTGGAATATATTTCTAATTTAATTAAATGTTACTATTTTAATTTTGTATAGTACTCCACTTAAGGGTTTTAGACTTCCCAAGTGTGTTACAACGTATCTATGATCTATAAGAAAGAATTGTCTATTAGGTTTTCTATAAATAAAGAAAGGTTGGAAAAAGTTATCTATCTCCCCACTTTGGTCTCAAGTTTAAGGCTACTGAGAATTGATTCTTGGGAATGAATATGCTGAACACATAAAAAGCAGCCTGACTAGGAGAGACTATAAGGGCCAGAGATAAAGAGAAACAGTGATTCTCTTTGTGATACGGTTGCCCTACCAGTACCTTGAAATTAGCACTTAAAACTAAGAGTGTGTATTATCAATAACAGCACAATTTTTAAATTACCAGACCTGGCTTCTTTCACCAAGTAACTTGATTAAAAACAAAAGCAAACAAAAACAAACACTTTCATTCACAAAATCAGACATTCCAACTATATTTCAGGGCAGACAAAAATCAACAAGGAGATAATGTTCTATAAAATAATACTTAATTTTAGATTGCCTTAGAATTTGATTATCCATATTATGGATATTTTACATGCTGAAACCCACAGCTCAGTCAGTCACATATCCTTCTGCTTCCCAGCTGGTGTGTGTTCACAGGGAATGCAAAGTAAATTTCTTGTAGTCTTGAACAATATATAATTAGAAAGAAAAATCTGCTGCCAGAAGGAAAAGATATCCTGTATAAAGCACTCCCAGGCCAAATATAGAAGACTGCTGGTCTTTCCACTGTTTTGGCTTATACATACTTCCAGGGAAGAGCACTAACAGTGATAACTGCAGGTAAATTTAAAGAGTATCATTTAAAATACTTTTAGTTGTCATCTGTGTTCAGAAGTCTCCACTGCTGTTTGTTACCTTCATGTCTATTTCAGTGCCATGGATTTGTTGAGCCACTGTTTTGATGATTCCAATGACAATATCCTGAAGTCCTTCTCTCTCCGAGTAGTAGTGCAGAATGAGTCCTTTGCCCTTTTCTGCATCAGTGCACCTAAAGGAAGGTGCACGCATTCCTGGGTAGATAGTAGCAAGGTGGTCGTGTAGAGCATCAAGGTTCTGCAGCAAAGAAGAAAGGGAGACCAATAAACAATGCTTCCGCAGTGACAGCAGGCTCTGGGAAAGCAAGTTATGAAAATGAGTCAAATCGGAGTCTAGTGGGCAGATCAGCAAAGCAGCACATGTAGCACATCCTTCACTCCACTGAGATATCTGTAAAGCAAGTGCCACAGAGAAAATGTAACTAACATAGTAGAATTAAGAAAAATATCTGTGCTATGAATGGTTAGTACATTTTAAGAAAAGATAAAGAAATGGGATTAAAAAGAATGGCCGAAACAGAAAAAACATAGTTAAGTTTAAAAAACATAGTTAAACATTTGCTAAGGCAAAGATACTCATATTTACAAGAGCTTGGGACAGTTGTTTAGAGGTGTTGTGATCAACAGCAGGAAATGCCCAAAGGACTCACACGTTTCCCTTCTGTTTATACCGCAATTCTAAAACGTCATTTTCAACTCAAAACCAAACTATGCCCAGATTATAAGCATATAAAACATAGGCATATTCTTTTGTGATTTCTATTTAACTGTTCTAATATGTTAGAAATTAAAAATCTATTTCAGAAACTAAAGCAAGGTAATTTCTTCATGTTCTTTAATATGCTATCATCAAGGTGGAGTTTCATAGCTAATCTGTGAAACAACTACATTTTGAAATGGAAGTCTTGGAAAACTAATAAATTGGCCAATAAATATTTTCTGTTCTTGTAGCCTTGCCATTAATTTGGAAGATGCCACATTTCCCTGAGTCTCAGATTACTAACATACAAAATTAATTGGTGTAGGCCGGGCGCGGTGGCTCAAGCCTGTAATCCCAGCACTTTGGGAGGCCGAGACGGGTGGATCACGAGGTCAGGAGATCGAGACCATCCTGGCTAACACAGTGAAACCCGTCTCTACTAAAAAAAAAATACAAAAAAAAAAAACCGAGCCGGGCCAGGTGGTGGGCGCCTGTAGTCCCAGCTACTCGGGAGGCTGAGGCAGGAGAATGGCGTAAACCTGGGAGGCGGAGCTTGCAGTGAGCCGAGATCCGGCCACTGCACTCCAGCCTGGGCGACAGAGCGAGACTCCTTCTCAAAAAAAAAAAAATTAATTGGTGTAAAGAGTACTAGAAGATATGGTGTAAGCTATAAATTTTATTTGGCTCAAGATGATTTTTCAAATAACACTCAGTTCATAACATGTTGGGGTGTGTGTGTGTGTGTGTGTGCTGCACATATATAGTGGGATATACACACAGCACAGCATGGTGTAGGAATTAAAAGCAATATGACTTAGGATCAATTAAACTTAGATATGGGTTTAAATAATGACTGTCACTTCGTAGGAAGGTAGCCAATTCACCCAATCTTTTCTGAGACTTTATTTCTTCTGGCAAAATGGAGATAACTTTAAAAATGTATATAAAGCACTTAGCACATTTCAGATGAGTTGGCAAAACAACTGTCTCTGAAAGATTCCCTTGCCTTAATCCCTGTGAATGTGTTGTATCGCGCGGTGAAAGGGATTTTGCACATGTGATGAGGGTTATGGACCTTAGTTGGGAAGATTATCCTGGATTATCCAGGTGAGCCCAACCTAGTCACATGAGTGACTGTGCACTTAAAAGTAAAGAAGCTTTCCCTGCTACATCATGAGAGAGAGAGAGGTGCAATGACAGAAGGTCGAAGAGATGGAAGTGTAAGAAGGATTCAACACCGTGCTAGCGATTCTGAGATGTAGGAGACTGTTGAAGGACTGGAGAGAGGTCTTCAGGACTTTAGGGCAGCTGCCTGCTGACCGTCAAGGAAACTGGGTCCTCAGCCCTATAACTGCATGGAAATGAATTCTGTCAATACTTGGATGAGGAAAAAAACGATTATCCTCAAAGGCCAACATAAAAAAACACAGTCCTGCCAGCACAGCATGCTGAATATAGTCCAGTAAGACCTGCAATGGACTTCCAACTTACGAAACCATAGGGTAATAAATTTGTGTTGTGTTAAGCACTTAAGTTTGTGGTCATTTGTTATGGTAGCAATAAAAAACAAATACACCAAGCAAGTAGGAATCTATTCACAACTGGTGATTATTTTTAAAGAGAAGAAAAAAAGCAACAATAAAACAGTTTCAAAATGTCATGGGCATAAAAGAACATATCTAAAATGAAAGTACTGGAGGTATGCCAAAATTAAACTATGGCACTCATCCCAAATTTCTCAAAGAGGTCAATTTAGAAGAACAGAAAAATCCAGTGAGATTACTGGGAAAAAACTAGAGTGAGGATGAGATGATTCCATGGGTGTCTACATTTGAGCAATACTCTACCAGGGCATCTACAGCATTAATTTTCTGTCCCTTCCACACATCCACTCAATCATGCACCCACTCTATAAAGTTATTGTATGTGCATTATATATCATACACTGTGCCATGTGGGCTGAGGGGGGCAGGGTAGATGTTTGGATGTGGATCCGCATGATGTGGATTAAGCAGCTCATGGTTTATATCACAAATAGATGTGTAAAGAGGATTTTGATGAGCAAATGAGGAAGCCAACAACTCAGACTGAAAGAATGGAGTTAAAAATCCATCAAAATGAAGATGAAATTTGAGCTAGGTCATGAATTTTGACACTCTAATCCAGATAAATGATTCAATGATCTCCTCAACTTGATAAATCTGGTGACTTTTTGAACTGTCTGCATCTACTCTTTCCTTCCCCACAATTATACCTGTCCAAGTCAAAATAATTCTTAGCAAAAACATCAATTCATCCGGATTGCCTCTAGAGGCTGCTATTGTCATGTAAAAGTAATCCAATATGGCAGACACTAAGTATTGAAGAGTTGTATATAACCTACAAACCCCTGAGTCCTAAAACTGTTTTACTTGGTAGTATGAGAGGTTCTTCCAATGATGAATCATTCTCATTAGAACTCTTGCCTTAGAAGGGACGACCTGAGAACTGCTTCATAGCCCTCCAAGACTCCTTATACTTGTACTTATGTGGTGAAACATTTTGTGAAAGAAAATTGGGTGAGAAAAAAAAATCACCAAGAGAGTTTTATTTTTACCTGCATTTCTCACAAAGTCAAAATTAAGCTTGTGGCTGCATTTAGAAAACATTTCTAATAGAGTCAGGCCCAGGTACTATGTTGTGGCTCACTTAAAAAAGAAATTGAGGTCGGGCACTCTGTCTCACACCTGTAATCCCAGCACTTTGGGAGGACAAGGGAGGTGGATCACTTGAGGTCAGGAGTTTGAGACCAGCCTGGTCAACATGGTGAAACCCCATCTCTACTGAAAATACAAAAATTGGCCGGGCGTGGTGGCTCATGCCAGTAATCCCAGCACTTTGGGAGGCCAAGGCAGGTGGATCATGAGGTCAGGAGATCGAGACCAGCCTGGCCACCATGGTGAAACCTCATCACTACTGAAAATACAAAAATTGGTCTGGTGTGGTGGCTCATGCCTGTAATCCCAGCACTATGGGAGGCCAAAGAGGGCAGATCATGAGGTCAGGAGATCGAGACCATCCTGGCTAACATGGTGAAAGCCTGTCTCTACTAAAAATAAAAACAAACAAAAAAATTAGCCGGGTGTGGTGGCAGACGCCTGTAGTCCCAGCTACATGGGAGGCTTAGGCAGGGGAATGGCATGAACCAGGGAGGCTGAGCTTGCAGTGAGCCAAGATCTCACCACTGCACTCCAGCCTGGGCAACAGAGCGAGACTCCATCTCAAAAAAAAAAAAAAGAAAGAAAATACAAAAATTAGCCAGGCGTGGTGGGATATGCCTGTGGTCCCAGCTACTTGGGAGGCTGAAGCATGAGAATCGCTTGAACCCAGGAGGTGGAGATTGCAGTGAGCCGAGATCTCACCACTGCACTCCAGCCTGGGAGACACAGCGAGATTCTGTTCCCCCCCCCAAAAAAAAATTGAACCAAACAATAACTTGAAATAGGCATTTTAGTATTTTTTTCTCTACAGAATGCTTACATATTTCATAAATCAGTGTGCTTATTTCATTTTCATACTCTTTTTTTATTGGATTATTAAAACATTTCTACATTCACTCAAGCAGATGGCATAAGGAAATAATGACTTGCACCACTTATGTTACTGGCACCACTTATGCTAAGGTAAGTCAGAGAGTGGACACAATCGTCCAAGTCAGTACTTCCTGAGTCACTAAAGATAAGCACTGCACGCTCACCGTAGGATACCAAAAACACCAAATGAGAATGTTCACCTTTTCAGTCTTTTCGCGATAACCAACTCTCCAGAGATTTACTGTGCTATTGAATTTACTATTAATTAATTGAACAAGTAAAGTGCTTTCCTGAATCATAAAAGATTGAACACCACTTAATATAATATTGATCTTCTTTAGATAGTATCTAATATAAAAAATACTCTTGGGATTGCTTGAGTTACAACCTTCCTTACTTGGCTTTACTCTTTCAAAATTTAAAGTAATTACCACAGCCAGACTATTACAAGAAATGGGATTAATGATTAAAAGTTAAGTTATTTTCATTTAAGTATACTTATATTGCTAATAAATGTCTCATCCTCACATACAGGTTACGGTTTTTTTTTTTTTTTTTGCTACAAAAAGATTCTTACAATAGCCAACAGAAAACCCTTTCTACACTTGATAATGCTATCTAAACAAAGACGATAGTTCATCCACATTGCTCTAACAATGTATTCTGGAGAATAAGAGTTTCATATCAAAACTGATATTCTGTGTTATTTCTAAATCTACCCACAGAAGCACTTACAGAAAGTAAAGAGCTGTGTGGTCCATTGCAAATAAGTATGTCTATATGTACGAAAGTAAAAAAGACACTGAAAAAATGTAAACTCTTATATTGCAGCACAAGTAGATTCCCAGGAAACAACAATGTAAACCTCAAATATGCTTTGATTCATTCTTCTAGGCTTCATAAAATCAAAAAACAGGAAAAATATAGAGAGCAGGACCATTCATGTATTTTGATATCTTGAGATACCTAAAGGTTTCAGTTTCATAATTTCATTTCTTAATGTTCTAATATCATTTTATTGTTTTTCTACAAGCAAATGAATGTGGTTTTTCTACTCAGGGATTCTGCTCCCTGTCAGTCTGGTTTATTTTATCATCTGGCATTTATCATTTGTAGAAGAAAAATTAGTTATGGTATTCTGGGGTACTGTACTGGAGTTTCAGACATAGTACACTTCACAGATTTAGAAAACAAAAGGCAATTTATCATTCCTTTGAGTAATACTTTAAAGTGTCACATTTTTATAGACCTTGGAATGTTTCAAAATAAATGCATATTTTCTTTTTGTAATATGCATGCCAAAAATAAGTTCTTACATAATTACAGAGGCCAAGTCCCCAGAAGTTAACTACCTGATATTCCTGTTTCAAGGACATCTAATTAAAAATTTTAAAGGATCCACAGAAATGGGTAAGACCTTGCCTTGAACGTTTTAAAGAAAAACATTTTTCAGTCTCCAAGAATCCTTGTTTTGGTGAATGGGGAGAAGGGAGTTGTCTGTTTTGAGAATATTACTGCAGTTTAGATCTGCAAGAAATCTTTAAAATCAGTCATTGCAAACCTCTTTTTGTTTTTCAGTGAAGGAGGATGAGGTGCAGGATTTCCTTTCTATCCCTCACACCTCTGAAAAATAGGACCAACACCAACATTCTTTAATGAGAGTCATGTAATTTAAAAAACATTTTCTTAAGTTTTATAAGAAAAAAGTCATTTTGGAATTTGAAGATAAAACATTTAAACAAACTAGACCTAAGTAAAATGGAACACCAAACCCTAGATAATGAGAAACACCAAAGGAAATAGTATGAGATCGGAGTGAGTAAGAAGTGAATGCTTTCATAATACTTTTCCTGCCTTTTCTTCTTGGAGCTCCTCCTTGAGAATTAAATAGCTTTCCAACTGAAAAGATATAGAGATTCTTTTCTAAAGGAAATACTGAAAATCTCTATTTAAAAAGAAACTGTACCAGAGTCACTAAAATTATTTAAATGGATATAGCTTTAAAGCTATATCAATTTATCATTTCCATCCTCTCCAGGGAAATATTTTAATTAAAGAAAAACAGTTAAAATATTTCACTTATTCTACTGCTTGTTTTTAAACTCATGTTAAAAAAGATCCAGCCTGTATAATACTACATGTAACAATCAATATTTTGAAAAATTATGAAAATATATACCAGTTATTCAAACTGAAAAGCCTTACAATTCTAGAATATTTCTTATCTTCCTTCACAAGTTTTTTAAAAATAAAACTACATCCCTACTTGTCGATTTTTAAATTGTGGATTATAGAAATTGGCATTGTGGATGCTGAGAAAACAGTTCTTTTTGAAATTCCAAAGTTAAAAATAAAGTGAATGGTGCACTTTTTTCTTAAGAAATATAAATAATTTAGGGAAGTATTAGAATTTTACAGCTGTTCAGGAAAAATCCTCATATTTCCTAAAATAACTCTTTGCACAAACATTTAAGAATTAGATCAGTCATCAATCTCAGATGGTTCCTGGTGGCCAAATCACAATGTTGTATTTAATAAGCCAAAACCTGGACCCAACAGGAATTGAAGAAAATCCCACTGCAGGCTGAACAGAGGCGCAGGTTGATAAACTCAAATACATCTGAGTTGAGTGAACAACCGAAACTGTCACCATATCAAGGTTAGTTGAGGAAGCCAGTGTCTCCAGCAAATAATGAAAGAACGTTGATCTAACCATTCACCTGAGTTCTATATGCATACGTAGGTCATAATTTAAATCCTAACTGTTCTCTAAAATTGCATTTGCCCATGTATATTTTCATAGTCAACCTGACAGCCTTTGCTGCTCATTTTAATTGTATTTTAACTCTGTAAATTTGTGGGGGAGGTAAAGACAATATAATGTAGTAATAATGTAATACTGTTGAAATTGAAATTGAATTGGTATCCCTGTTTGGGACTGAGGTGGCTCCTATTCCCAGGGATAATAGATTATCTTATCAAACACAGCTTTCTCAAAGCTCTTGACTCATTGTACAAGCATATACACACATATTAACACAGACATAAAATATAAAGGGAAAAATAATGCACAGAGTAGTGGTCTAGTTATCCATAGCTGTATGTTAAACAACTTTAATAATTTATTTGCTATCTTTCATGGTTCTGTAGTTTGTCCGGCTAAATTAGAAAGTTCTACCCTTGGGACGGAATCAGATGGAAACTGGGCTGAAATTATCAGAATGCTGGAGTAGGCTGGTTTTCCAAGATGGATCAATCAAATGGTTGGTAGTTATTTCTAGCTCTTTGCTGGGAGCCCAGCTAGAACTGCTCTCTGCCAATCTACACTTGGCCTCTCCGTGTGGCTTGTGCTTCTGATTTCACGTGTCTGGGTTTCTAGAGGTACCATCCCAACAGCAACTGTTCCAAGACACCCAGGAGGAAACCAAGACTTCTTGTACTTTAGCCTAGGAAATTTAAATAACTCACTTCTGCCCCATTTGATTGGTTAAATAGTCACTAAAGCCAACCCAGATTCAAGGAAAAAAGAATTTTACCTCCTGCAAAGAAGAGGCAAAATCGTACCACAGAAATGCATGTGAGATGGGAGAGACTGTTGCAGTGATTTAGGGAAAATATAATCTGCCATAATGCAATAGGACATTAGAGTGTAGAGGTGAGCATGGATTAAGGTGGAAATAACATTAAATTGAACATTCTTTATCAGCTATTTTCTTATGAAGCTTGCAAATCCCATGTATTCTTTGCAGTCTTTTCATCAGTACACTAGAAACTTCCGTTAGAAATTGACTATAGTGGCTGGGCGCGGTGGCTCGCGCCCCATAATCCCAGCACTTTGGGAGGCCGAGGTGGGCGGATCACGAGGTCAGGAGATTGAGACCATC
>NW_012118487.1:32054116-32112163 GCF_000951035.1 Colobus angolensis palliatus
TGGCATGAACCCGGGAGGCGGAGCTTGCAGTGAGCTGAGATCGCATCTCTGCACTCCAGCCTGAGCGACAGAGCAAGACTCCGTCTCCAAATAATGATAATAATAATAATAATAATAATAAATAATAATAATAATAATAAAACATTTAAAAAACGCAAAAAAAAAAGAAATTGACTATAGCGATAGCACGGAACCACATATTTTATTCTGAATTTACAAATAAAAAAGTGGAAAAGCTGGAGAAAATTCTTAAGATCCAAAAATCAAATTTAAAAAATGTCTTATTTCTTTTTCTCTTTTTGATAAATTATATTTTCAATTATTAAATCAACCAAAGAAGAAATGCCAAAGATTATTACTTTTTTCATCAGTCTACAAGTTGATGGTTTCACTGGCGATTTAAGAAAAAATCAATTCTAAACTGTGAAATGCCTTCCAGTTATTTTTTGTTAAAGTTTCAGGGTGGCTTAAAATAAGCATAATGCAAATTTTTTAAACTTGAATTTGGAAGCACAGGAGAGACTGCAGAAGCAGGATCATGAATTGGATATTGGCACCAAAGCCTTTCAGGGGAGTAGATATGTTAGTATTCGTTAAGTCAACTATGAATGGATATGATAACGTCCATGTGAAAACAGAAATACGTTTCTGGAGCTAAGCTACAGATATTATCTCTACAGCATGTCCCTGAGTACAAAATTTAAGCAAAAGAAGTATTATCCTGATAAAACAGGCTGGACCAAATAATTATAAAGACACATATACTTCAGAATTAATTCATTCTATTATTCAAAGACTGTTTCATTAATTGCCTATTACATGCTGTGTCTAGTACTTAGAAATTTGTTTTTAAACTGTTTCAAAAAAAGGAAAAACAATGGTATGGTATGTATATACATATATAAGACAGACCTATTTTTAATAATGTATCCAACTGAGAGGCTGTGGACAGACTACTTCCAAGGAAATTCTGCTTGCTATGATGAGTGAGTCAGAGTTGCTCAGCTAACGCATAATCAAATAGTCTCCCGTGTTATGATTTCAGTAGCTATTTTAGTGTTCCCTAAAAGCTTAAAATGGAAATATTAGAATGACTATTTTAAAAGTGTCAACAGACACATGCAATGTACCCTGTAAATTAAATAATAGACAGTAATTTAGTATGTTCACCTGAAAAGGAAATTGATCTAGTGTATGTCTCTTCTTTTATATTTCAATCTATGATTCATCTGTAAATAAAATTACAGGCTCTCCCTCAAAATGGGTTACCCTGAGTCAAATAATTCAGCTTGATCTATTGGTGTGTTTGCTTCCTATTGTGTGTTTTCTGCTTTTGCACAAACAACAAATATTCATTTTTTTAAAAAAGATATATTCATTTATTCTCAGATATACAGATTGCACCTGTGAAGGTACAAACATTAAGAGATTATACATGATCTCTGGCTTCTACATTCCAGTCCATCAAATGGGAATGATAATGCAGTCTGAAAACTACTGTGGCTTGGGAAATGCAGTGTCCTATGAAAATAAGAGAGAGGTTAGTTACCATGACTAGGATAAGACAGAGTTTGGAGAGAGGAGTGGCGCCTTCCCAGAAAAGTAATTTTACCTGCAGGATTAATAGCATTTATCTGTGGGGAAAGTGCTGGAACCATATTCCAGGCAAACAGAAGAGCAGTAGAAAATCTGAGAGGATAGCGGGAACAAGATAAATACAAGTTTCTGAAAGCGGTTAAGTTTGGCTGGACTGGGGGAGAGGGAGAGGGAAGATGGAGAAAGAATGAAGGTTTCTATTGTTTTAAATATTTTGACAGTTTTCAATGAGTAATAAAAAATTACTCCATAGTTTAAGCAAGAAAACGATACGTTGAGATACATTTGCATTACAGAAAAAGCACCAGAGTTATAGGATGGAGAAGAGACTGGAGGAGTCATGAAGAGAAGCAGGGAATCCATCCAACCTCTAGATAACGGTAGACTCTCCCAAAGAAGTGTAGGGGAAATAGAAAAAAGTGGCAGGATTCCCAAAGCTCAGTATTTGGGAAACAGAATCTAAAGATGTGGTGACTGACTAAAACCAGGGCTGAAACAGAAAGAAAGTCTTTAAATTTTTAGCGAAGAGTTGAAGTCACTATAAAGAATATTTTATTAATTTATGTAATAAAAATATCAATCTTTATATGTGTGCTGGTATGTTAAAACAATGGATGAAAGTTAATGATTTTGTTTTATAGTCACACAGAAAAAGTCCACTTAATTTCTGTGTAATCAGCCTAATGATAACATAAATATCTACTTTTTAGAAAAGCAGTACTTTAACACATTCAATTTGCCCTTAAAATGTATAATTTCAAAACCAGGAGAAAATAAAAGAACTGAATCGGCCGGGCGCGGTGGCTCAAGCCTGTAATCCCAGCACTTTGGGAGGCCGAGACGGGTGGATCACAAGGTCAGGAGATCGAGACCATCCTGAGCTACACAGTGAAACCCCGTCTCTACTAAAAAATACAAAAACTAGCCGGGCGAGATGGCGGGCGCCTGTAGTCCCAGCTACTTGGGAGGCTGAGGCAGGAGAATGGCGTAAACCCGGGAGGCGGAGCTTGCAGTGAGCCGAGATCGCGCCACTGCACTCCAGCCTGGGCGACAGAGCTAGACTCCGTCTCCAAAAAAAAAAAAAAAAAGAACTGAATCATGATGTAAAATATTGATGAAAACTTTACAGTATTCTAACTTTCTAGTTTCTTCATTTTTCACTCTCACATTGAAAGAGAAATAAAATAAAATTGTGTATAATTTAAAGCTATGTTAACTAAATTTTATACAACCAAATATATCCAACATGTTATCATTTTAACATGAAATCAATATAACATTGTGAATGAGCCATCTTCTATTCTTTTTCTACTGTCTTTGACATCTGGTGTATATTTTACACTTGTAGCACATTGCGCTTTGTTGTATGTATGCATGTATGTAAAGATAGGGTCTCACTTTGTCACCCAGGCTGGAGCGCGGCAGTGTGATCATAGCTCACTCACTGCAGTCTCCATCTCTCAGGCTCAAGTGATTCTCCTGCCTCAGCCTCCAAGTAAGTGGGACTACAGGCGTGAGCCACTCCCTAGCTTGTGTATCTCATTTTAAATGCTGAGTAGCCTCATGCAACCAGTGACTGTCCCATTGGATAAAGCAGCTCTGGAACACAGAGAAACACACCTAAAAGGCTGCTTGCTCTCTTACCGTGCTGTAACAAGCTTAGCAGATGGTCACCATGAGCACAGGTTAAAAAAAAAAAAGGAATTAATAAAACCATTTGAATCTTTGTTTTGTCATGTAAACATGGCCATTGAGAAAGAGAGAGAGTTAAAAGCCAGAACAACTGAAAGTTGAAACTTTGCTGATAAGTTGATAGTGGTCAACAAAAGTACTGAAAAGTGAAATGTGTATTCAAAAACCCCATATCCCCCAAAACTTTAATCCATTTAAAATAATCCCATTAAATGCTGCCTGTTCAATTTTATTTAAATATCTCTTGGCAGCTACTTCATTTGGAAGTGGCAGCTTTTTTTGACACCAGTAGTTTAGTAAATCCATGGCAGGAGATTGCAAACCTGTTTCCAACTTGATTTAATGCTGTTTTAAGTTTATAAGAAAAATGTCACTATGTAAACAACAGACATTTTGATTAAACACTAAAGTTCTTATTTTGGCTGTTAAATCAATAATGCAGCTGGATTGAAAGTGTTTACATTCCCTCAAAACTGGGCTTTGGTTCAGCTAGTATTGCACTGACATCATTTTCCAGCAAGATCTGGCAGCTTTCAGCAGCCAGTTTAGAAATATCCTTTGCAAACAACCACATAATTTTCAATGTTAACACATTTCAAGAAGAGGGTCTCACAAATGCCAATGCTTAAAATAGTATAGTCAATCCAGAAATAGTCTCTCATCTAATGTGTAATTTACTAGTAAAATCTTTTAAGGTAATTTTAACAATATAAGACAAAGGCCTTTGATTGCATTATTTATCTTTTTCACCTGAAACTGACTTTGAACTGTTTCCTATTTTCCCTTGTACAGTAGATTAATTAATATGTAACTCATGATAATGTATCTTAAGTATGTTTTGGTGACAGAACACCTGAAAACCCTGCTACTTTTTCCTAAATGTTGAGCTCCAGGTAGAACTTCATAAACACTGATACATTGCTTAATTATATCTACAAACTAGGAATGTTTTGAAAATAGAAAATGAGGCCATATTAAATGTCTAAAACGACAATCACTAGGATATATAGTCATTATCCCCAAAAAAGGGCAGTTGAACAGATCACAAAAGACCACCTGGAGTTTTTCAGGGAACATTAATTTAAAACTTGCATATTCAGTATCAGCAACCAGAAGTTAAAGAAAAAATATAATGCTAAAATGTATTCAAGACCCTCCAGTAACTATGATTTTATGTGAATTAGAAAAAGGTCACTATGATTCCATTTCAGAAGTAAGACACTCTCGTCCAGCTGAGTGAACAAAAGGATTCTAGAGTCTATATTTGAGAGTTACAAACACAGAACTTTTAACTATAGGACCTCAAATTGCTTACCTGTAGAAATTCTCTGACATTAGAGCCCAGGACGCGCAAGATTGTATCATAACCAGATTCTTGGCAAAAGACGAAAAACATCTTCCCAAACATTTGGAGGATTTCTCCAGCATTGAGATCTATTTTACAAGTTCAAGAGGGAAAAAAAAAGCATATAATAGGTGAAATATTGTTAATAGAAAGAATGAAGGTAAGTGTTTATTAAAATAATTTAAAATGTCTTCCATTTTTGTGCATGGCAAACATAGATCATATGAAAAAAATCCCTCCAGGACAATACAATGAAATCAGAGAAGACAATGTATAAACATGTCAATGGTGTACATTTGCATTTACAAGCAAAGCAACCAGTTTTTCAGCTTCTATTACAAATTACAAGTGGAGCATACCTAATCTGAAAATCTCAAATTCGAAATGCTCAAGAATCTGAAACTTTTTGGTCACCAACATGACACTACAAGTGGAAAATTCTACACCTGAACTCATGTGATGGACTGCAGTCAAAATGTTGTTTCTTGTGGAAAATCATTTAAAATATTGTACAAAATTGCCTTCAGCGTACGTCTATAAGGTGTACATGAAACATAAGTGAATTTTATGTTTTGATTTGAATCCCATCCCCAAAATATCTTCTTATGGATATGCAAATATTCTAAAATCCATAAAAAAAAAACAAAAAACTGAAAGCCTAAACGTTTCCGGTCCCAAGAGTTTTAGACAAGTGATACTCACCCTGTACTTAATTTTGACCTTTTTAAAGCATATATTTGATATACTACTTCTTTTTTCCAAAAAACACAAATTTTTAAAATCATCAAGAATGCACATGACAGTATTTTGATACAAAATAGTCTTCACATAAATATGTGTATTTAATAACTTGATTACATATAATATGTACCCTGGTGTTCTGCTTTTTTCTTAATGAACAATCATTAATATTTCCTAAAACTTAAATTTTCTGTATCAATTTTTTTTTTTTTTTTTTGAGACAGAGTCTCACTTTGTCGCCCAGGCTGTAGTGCACTGGTACAATCTCGGCTCACTGCAAACTCCACCTCCCGGGTTCAGGCCATTCTCCTGCCTCAGCCTCCCGAGTAGCTGGGACTACAGGCACCCGCCACCACATCTGGCTAATTTTTGTATTTTTAATAGAGAGGGGCTTTCACCACATTGACCAGGATGATCTTGAACTCTTGGCCTCAAGTGATTCACTCACTTCAGCCTCCCAAAGAGCTGTGTATCAATTTTAATTGCTATCTTATTCAACATATGAATGCAATAATTTATTTAACCCATCCCTTCTTATTGAAAATGTAACCTTTTTTCAGTTTTTGACAATATGTGGAACTCCAACATGAAAACACATACATGCATCTTAATGAAAACAGATCTAATAATTTCTTTAGGAAAAATTCCTGAAGAGTTTTAATATTTTTAAAAGGCTTTCATGATGCAAAATTATTCTCCAAAAAAGTTGTCTTAATTATCATCACATTAAAAATGTGTATGATTTCCCATTAACTCTACTCCATCATTACACTAGATATTTCCATTTTTGAGACTGCCAAATTGATAAGAAAAAAGTTATTTCATGTTTGTTTCAACTTTGATTGCTAGAGGCTAGATATTTTTCTTGTTAATATTAAATATTTACCAATCTTTTAAAAAAATTTTTATTCTACTATAGATAGTATTTGGTTTCCTAGTTATACATAATAAAACTAAAATCCTCATTCTATTGTATCCAAACTATAGCCCAGTTAAAAATTAAGCACTATGGGAATAATAGATACCACTTTGAGAACAACTTTTTCTCCATGAAATTTTTAAAACTTTGCCTTCTTCAGGAAGGTATTTGTCTGTGGTAGATCTCAGTTTCACGTTTCTTTTACCAATAGCTAATTTAACTTGTGACTGCAAAAGAGATTTGGAGAAAACACATACTATACTTGAATAACTACCATACTGTTGACACCACAACTGATGTTGTTACATTAAGTATCAATAATTTTCTTTCCTTCCTGAATACATGGCTTTCTTTTGGGGGAGGCAAAGGACTGGGCCTGGCATGGTGGCTCACACCTGCAATTCCAGCACTTTGGGAGGCAGAGCCAGGTGGATAACTTGAGCTGAGGAGTTCAAGACCAGCCTGGGCAACATGATGAAACTTTGTCTTTACCAAAGATACAAAACATTAGCTGAGCATGGTGGTGCATGCCTGTAGTCCCAGTTACTCGGGAGGCTGAGACAGGAGGATCACTTGAGCCTGGCAGGCAGAGGATGCAGTGAGCTGGAGTTGGGCCACTACTGCAGTGCAGCTTGGGTGACAGACCCAGACCCTGTCTCAAAAAAACAAGAAGAAGAACACATTTACTCTTTTCTATTCTCTAAAGAACTTGTAAAAGGAAAAAGAAGACTTGGCATAGCCTGAGCCTAACATGATATGTGAATTTCCACCACACAACTGTGCGGGTTGTACAAATGCTCTGCACCATTCGCATAACCCTGCGTTATGATCTTGAACCATGCATTCTTTGAGCTTCTATGTGTAACTTAGCCAAAGAAGGAAAGTTGCATTCAACTTACTGAGGACTTTGCTTGCAGCAGCAACCAAATCATAAGTTTTGGAGTCATCATATATTATTCTGACAAGAAATTGTCCTTCTTCATCTAACTGTGCCTCTTTTCTGGAAAACAAAAACAAGAGAGAGAGAGAGAGAGAGAGACAGAAAAGGTGAAGTTAAAAAAAAAGCTACTATAGGTATAATAATTGTATAAACAATGGTTTTATCTCTGAAAAAGAATTTTTTTTTTTGGGCAAATTTGTTTAAACAGCATCATGTACCTAAAATTCTAGTGAGAGAGCAGAAATGATGTCATATACCCCTCCCTAAATTAAAATGATATATTTAAGTATATTTTAGCAAGATTAACAATACATAGTACTCTACTGCTCAGTACAATACCTGCCATTAAATATAATCAATTAAATAACTTTTGGGTTAATAAATGTTTAGCAAGTTTTTGTTGAGTCCCTATTATGTGCCAGACATTGTCCTGGACTGGGGTACAAGATTTAGTAAAACAGACAAAAATCTCTGACTTCTTGCAATACATATATTAAGGGAAGACAAACACAACATAAAATTAATAAATAACGTATAATGGTAAGTATTACACTTTGGAGAAAAATAAAGCAGAGCAGAGCAGTGGAGAGCTCAAGTACAACAGCCAGGAAGGCCTCACTGAGAAGCCGGCATTTGAGTAAAGTCTGAAGGAGCTCCGAGAGTGAGCCACGGGCAATTTAGAGAGATTGTGTTCTGGGCAGAGGGAAAAACAAGTGCCAAGGGTGAGGCAGGAGCACGCCTGGGTTGTTGTAGGACAGCAGAGGCCAATGTGGCTGGAACAGAGGAGGGGGAAAAGTAGCTATCAGGGAATGAGTGGGAGAGGTAACATGAGGCTACAGTGCTTGGCCTGGTTGGACGTTGGGATAATTGCCATTTACCTCAAAGAGGTGAAGGGCTTGAGCACTTATGACATGAGTGGTGATATAAGCTGATCTAGGTTAAAGGGGTTCACTTGGCTGCTGCATTGAGACTAGACTAAAGGGGCACAAGACAGAGGAGAGAGACCATTTAGGAGTCTGCTGCCAACATTCAGGTAAGAAGTGTTGGTGGGCTGGGCGTGGTGGCTCTCGCCTGTAATCCCAGCACTTTGGGAGGCCGAGGCAGGCGGATCACGAGGTCAGGAGATCGAAACCATCCGACTAACATGGTGAAACCCCATCTTTACTAAAAGTACAAAACATTAGCCAGGCATGGTGGCGGGCACCTGTAGTCCCAGCTACTCGGGAGGCTGAGGCAAGAGAAAGACATGAACCCATGGAGCTGGTAAGAAGTGCCTCAAACTCATATATATTCTAAAGGTAAATTCAGCATGATTTGCTATGGATTGGACACAGGGTGTGAAAGGAGAGGACTCAAGGAGGACACTGAGGTTTTTGGTCTAAGCAACTAAAAGTATGTTGTCACCAGTAGCAGAATTGGGAAAGACTTGTTGGAGGCAGATAGGGGGTCAAGGTCAAGAGCTATGTTTTCAACACATGAAGTTTGAGATGCCAAGTGGACTGATAAAATCTTCAAATACATCCTTAGCTTATTAAACACAGTAGCTCAAAACATACACAGTACTAGTGAAAGAAAATGATAATTGTTTTTAATAGTTGTCATGTTATATAAATGTATTTATTAGGTAGGATTTGAATTACTTTTCTCAAATAAGCATTCAAAGAAGAGGTGAAATCCATTGTTCAAAACACTGCCGCCTACTATGCATGTAACAAAATTGCACGTGTACGTCATAAATGTATGTAAATTTTAAAAACCCACATGGTCAGCTGTAGAAAAGAACTAAGTTCCAGATATCATTGCCAATGTTAACTTCACAAAAATACACGGAGCTTGGATGTCAACCTCTTACTCTCAATCCAATTCATCGGAATCCTTGTACGTTGCCAGGGGAATACAAAGGAAACTAGCCACTCTAATTAGGCGAGCTTGCAACACAACAGCTCAAATAACTCCTTAAATATTGTCAAGGAAGTCATTAGTCACTTTCTCTCTTTCAGAAGCTGTGCTATCACAGCTGCCACTCATGACTATATCTGTGTATGCTCAAGGGGAAAATTCCAAATGGTGGTATGTCTTATATCCATACCTTAGTATGCAGATAGTCTTAAAAACATCCTCTGCTCTTCAGAGCACGTAATTTATTTGCCTGCATTTATTCATATTTTTTAAAACATGTTTTCAGTAAGCACAGAGATCTGCATTTCAGAGCCCAGGATTTACCAGCTAAATGAACCCGAGCAAATCACATGAAGCACATAAGCATTAAAATCTCTCTTTTCTGGCCGGGCAGGTTGGGTCACGCCTGTTATCCCAGCACTTTGGAAAGCCCAGGTGGAGGATCCGTTGAGCTCAGGAATTTGAGAACAGCCTGGGCGACATACCGAGACCTCTTCTCTTCTAGAAATAAAAAAAAAAAAATTAGGCAGGCATGGTGGTGCAAGTCTGTAGTTCCAGTTACTTGGGAGGTTGATGTGGGAGAATCTTGCTTGAGCCTCGGGAGTTGAGGCCTCAGTGAGGCGTGATCTTGCCACTGCATTTAGCCCAGACAACAGAGCCAGATCCTGACTCAGGAAACAAACAAACAAACAAAACCTCTGTTTTCTGAAGTGGGAGCAACAGATAATTCACCTTTCACAACAGTAAAGAGATAAAGTGTACAAAAATATATTCTAAGCAGTTAAAGCACTATACATATTCCCAGTGAGTATAGTGCTCCCCATGTCTACTCAAACTATTATAGCACTGCACATAAAATATGAAATTCTTCTCCCTTTTTCCAAACATAAACAGCTGTTAAACAAAAGCGATACAACTCTCCAAAGACCTCAAGTCTTTTTAATACCAAAAGTCAGTGAGATATCAAAAAATATGAAAACGTAATATACAAACATTTTCTTATCCTCTGATAAATGCTACTATATATTTTCTGCATTCTAATTTCTAATTGTAAAAATATATATAAAGTACAGGAAAGGAAAAACTAAAAAGAGAAAATTAGCCTCCACTATCCTAAGATAATCACTGCTAGTATAATTTTCAAGTTGTTCATGCTTTAATATACTTATATGTAGAACATACTGCTTTAAAAGTCCTCATTTGAGTGCATATTTGATGGATATCTTTTTATATCATAATTATACTTCTATACCATGGCTGCATAAAATTGCATTGTAGACATATTGAAGTCTTGGTAGGTAGTTAGATACTTTTATTTTTTCCAAAGTATAAAAAAAGTGACGAGTATCTTTGTAGCTTATTATACTTCTGCGTACAAATAGAACAAATTCCTAGGAACGGGATTAATGGTTTAAAGGATATGGATACCCTATGTTTTGTCATTTTGCTATTAACATTTTATTATGAAACAACACTGATCTATAGATTAAAATTTTGGACACTCTGACAGAACATTCTAATCAAAGATACAATAAAGTAGAGATTTATTCACGTTTTCACCATTCTGTTTCTTCCAATTGGAATAAGTCAAATCACATAAATTTCTGTAATAAATGCAGTTTATTTGAAAAACTCACCAATCTCTAGTAACATAAATAAACAAGGTACAAGCAGAATCCACAGTCCCTCTGTGCAAAATAAGGGAACAGCCATTTCCTCAGAAATCGCCTAACCATGGGTCAATGCATTCCTCCTTTCCTTTCTCTCTCTTTATTAAAATAAGCTCCCTTATTGTCGAAGCTTTACTTCCTGAAATGACCAGTGTCAGTGCTCCCTGGTGGGGACTGAAATAGAAATTAAACAGTAGTACACGGAAGGAAATAATAATCTTCTTTTAAAAATTTAACTCTGAATTCCTTTGAATTATTCAAACTACTTAGGACTCTATTTACATCTTTGGGAATGTGGGGCTACCCTTTTTCTATTTTTTTCCGGTGGAAGAGCTTTACCACAAATATTTGGATGCCTATTATGTCCCAGCACTTTTCTAAGTACTTTTAATATATCAACAAACAAAAGAGATAAAGATCCCTGCCCTCATAAAGCTTATATTTTAGCTGGCTGATACAAGTAGTAAGCAATAACCATGATGTATAACAAAATGATATAATATGTTATGAAGCAATAGATGCTATAGGAAGAGGTAGCTCAGGATAAAGACATGAAAGTGGAAATGTAAGTGGAAGGGACTGGATGCAATATATATATGAGGATAATATACATACATGCTCATGGTAGGCTTCATGGGGACAGCGATGTCTGAGCAAGGACTTGAACACGAAATCTCCGTCCTTACCACCTTACACCTAACCTTTCTGGGGCCACTTCCTTTCCTTCTCTAGCCTATTCTTCATCTTCTTTCCTTTCAGGGGAAAAGTTAATTGGAAATATTGCAAGAGTTAATTGGAGGTATCACAAACTCTTTAGTTTGAAGTGATTTAATACACTAAACTGAGATAGAGAACTTACAGTGGAAAAGGAGTAATAACGAAGAGAATTAATTTCAGACAATACGGCCTTTGAAGCTAGTAGAAATTTTGAATCAACAAAGCCTTCTCTGTTGTCTCTCGATTCTCAACACAACTTTTCTTCTAACTTTTAGGTAAATTTATATATAATCAGACTTCATGCTGTCAAATGTTTTAGCCTCCAGAAAGCACAGAGATTTGATAATAACCATTTCCCAGAACTCCGCAAAATATAGCTGTCACTGTTCTTTAAGGAAAGGTTTAATGGCTTCCCTTCCCACATTGCACAATTCTTTCTCTCCTTAGCTTTAGAGCTGTTTTTTCATCTGCTACCTGAAGTCACAGAGGGCAACCAGTAAAAGAAAGAAAAGTCAGGAAGTAAGCTAATATGTAGATTACATAAACAATTTACATAATTCAAGTAATATTATCTCATAATTCTCCATCCCCCACTTTGCTATCCCATAACTTTTAAGTTCTTTCCTCAAAAGCAAAGGCAAGAATAACACTTCTAATAATTTAAATTCATTTTTGTGATAAGTAGAATTTATATGGGCTTAAATTATCCAAATTCAGCCAAGTACATTAACTAAATTTTCTAGACTCAATCATTCTTTCAGAATTATTTTTTGAGCTCTAGTTTTGTTTAAATTGTTGCATTATATATACATTGTTACATTATTATTGGGTAATTATATAATTACATCACAGGTCAATTATGCAATTTCCTTATTATTTAAATTATACTTATTTTACATGTGAGAAAACCCACAGGTTTCCCTGAGAACCACAGTTTAGGATTTTCCTGAAAATTCTGGACACACTGTCATTTTTTTCAATGCTTCTTAGATGATAAAAAATATCATATAAACTATAAGTAAATTGGATTAAACTGTTTTCAAGAGTGCTCATCTATCAAATAATAACCAACAGCACTACAATCCTCATGCGTCCTAGTTTGTGTTACATTCTGTTGTTGCTTACTATTATTATTTTTATTTTTAAAAGCCCTGCCGAATCCCAAGTGAACACAGTCTTTCACTATTTTCAAATACTATGACTTGCCGTATTTACATACCCAATGACTCTGCTTGGTTTAAGCATTAAAATGTTCTATTCAGTGGATTACTCAATGAAAGAGATCAGCAGACAATAATAAATATTTAGATAGGTTGAAGTTTAAAAAGCACTTTCACTGGCTAACAAGCAAACCTACATAAAGAGAAACTCCCTTGATTTCATCTATGTCATAAGCCATAGAAAGACTACGTTTCCTCACACAGTATGGAAAATAAACAACTAAGCCAACCCCATGTGCAGTTTGGGCAGATTCACCTCTTGGTGTTTCATTTCCTCATCTGCAAAACAGGCTAACAGCAGCAGTTACCTCCGGTCATTGTGTTGGTTAGCGGAATTAATCCATGCAAAAACCTCAGGATAGTACTTCTCACACACTAATGCCTGATACTTCCTCTAACTGGTATGTTGGAGACGATGAAGGAAGGGAAAAAGAAGAAAGAGGAAATGGCAAGTGGAGGAAGAGAAGGGAGGAATGACAACAAAATCTTAGTCATTTTTATTCAGAATCAAATGATTAAACAAAATATGTGCACTTAGTATGCAGATTCGCTGATAGAATTTACAAACTAAAATAGCCAAGAAACAAACAAGCTCTGTCTTCCGTAAGAACTTTAAAAATAAAGATCAAATTCTCACCTGGGAGCAAAATCAGAAATAATCACATTCTTTGTATTTGTAGCCACGATAACTGTTTAGAAGTTGAATGCGTATAAGTGAAATAGTTTCCCAATAGCAGTCAACTTCCTACTTACTCTTATTTGCTGGAATTTAAGCAGATCCTTTATTTATGCTAATTACCTTTCCACAAAATGGTAGTTGGTATTTTTATAGTGGGGGTGTTTGGTAACTTGGGAATTTTTTTTTTTTTAATGTAATTACTGGTGCCTAACCCAGGTGCCTGGAACTGCGTATGTGCTTAATAAAAGGTATACATGTTTAAAAATTAGTGAATGAATGAATTAAATTGATTTCCTCATATGTTTCTAAGCTCCCTACAAAAAAAACAAAAAAACAAAACAAAACAAAACAAAACAAGCAATCAAACATTACTGACAAAAGTCCATCATTTGCTTTCAAAATTAAGAATCTTTTATAATTTATTCTTTAAAACTAGGTATACAATTTGTCCAAAATGTCCAGGTAACATTTCTTATAACTTCACATACAAGGAGATATTCCTTAACTATAATATGTGAACATAGAAAAACTGAATTCATATTCTGGCCCTGAGCTTCTGTTACTGTATATTTTTAGAGTAAGTTAAGAATATGATCAGACTGCTATATTTCAGTTAAAGAAGTTTTCCGTGGAGTATTTTGAAAGGGGAGAGCCTGAACACAGGCATGTTGAAAACATAATCTCAACATAAGGTCTGCTCTTGAGCAGAAAAGGTCGATCAGGATCAAACAATCAAACTGACCAATGACAGCTCCAAGACACTATTGATCCTGTAAACAACATCATCAGAACACATGCTATATTAAAAAGCAGTATGTAGATGTCGTCTTGATAATAAATCCTAGAACGGTCCATTGATGTGAGCTGAAATGGTACCATAATGTTGCATTGTCCCCAGCCATTATTAAAACTAAAATCCCCCAATATAAACTGTGGATAGTAACTATATATAACATCTAAAAAAGTAAAACTTTATATTCCTTTTTTCTAAGTGGCTGTGAAGCATGAATAGCCTCTGAGTTTTCAATAGCCTAATCTAATGATTCTCAGTAAGCCTGAACCCCAAAGGAGAGACTCTAGTTTGAGGGAACTGCCAAGTGGAGAGACAGGCCCTTTAAATCCAGTAAAGACTTCCTGCCTGAACCCCCTTTTAGTTGGTAAAGGTCAGTCCTTTCATGTCAATGTGTTCACTCATCCAAGCACTGTAAACAGTAACAATAAATGCTCTCATGAGTGACACCCATACCTCAGTTTTAGGGGAAGCCACAACAGTCTTGATACATAATTGCATGTTTCTTTCTGTGACCAGCCTGACACAAGAGACCCTTAATGGTAATTTCTCCAATTTTGAAAACATATCCACAAAACTTACAAACCTTCGTTTGAGCTGCTGAGCCATTGTCAGCAGCTTTAACAGACAAATGAATTTACTTAGACACTTGTGTGTATGCTTTATGTCAATTCACCTTTAAAAATATTATTGTCAAAAATCACCTGTACGCATGCTTGAACATTCCAAGAAAAAAGAAAAACCAGCAGGTAGTACTAATACACAGAAACATTGCCCATGTCCTTGCTAAATTGGTTGTCTATAGGTCTTTCTCTTTGGAAGAAAACATATAACATGATAATTATGACTTTATCTGTGTTCAATTCCCAGCTCTAATGATTAATAGCTGAGTGTTTGAGGCAAGCTTTTTTTAAGCCTCTATTCTCTTATTTGCAAAATGAGGATAACGAAGGAATCTATTTTCTGTGATGGTAATGAGGATTAACTGAGATAATGAGTGTAAAGCATGTAGGACTGTGACTGCAGAAGCATATGGTATGTGTTTAATATACGTGACATATTACATTCAAAATAGCATGACATGGTGAGAGCCCATCTGGTTTTCAAATTTAATTTTATTATTCTAAACATTGAGCTATGGTCTATAACACTGACTTTAAACAGCACCACACATCCCTGCCTTTTAGGCACTTGCTAAAGGATTTAGTCATGTCCTGAATTCAATCTAGCAATTGTTTTTTGACGTATGAAATCGTCATTCTAACAACAGAGTTCTTAGTCCTTCCAATATATCCACATATGACATGAGAAAACAGAAGAACTCTGATGGTTCCAAAAGGAAGTGCTGTTATGTATTGATTGCTACATTGCTGTACCTTCTGCCCTTGCTGATATAAGAAATGTTTATTTTGCACAGCAATGTCACTATTAACAATTACAATGAACAATTGCAGTTAGCAATATTATAATGAATACTTGAAATGTGTTAAGAGGGTAGGCCTTAAGTGCTCTCGCTACAAAAAAAGAGGGTACCTATGTGAGGTGATGAATATGGCAATTGGCTTGATTACAGTGATTATTTCACAATGTATATGTACATCAAAACATGAAGTGTACCTTAAATATATACAACTTTTATTTGTCAATTATATCTCAATAAATCTGGGAGGAAAAGAAATGTCTATTTGAAAACAGCTTTTATTTAAATAGTAGTTGAAGATGTCACCACACTGACATAAAAAACCTTTGATAAAAATATGTATGCGCTCTATTCTTTGGAAATGAAAAATGTGAAAGATACATCATTCACATATAAACATCCATATTTTTATTACAGAAAGAGAGCCTGATATTTTATTGAATATACAGAGAGAGGGAGAGAGAGAGCACTCTAGAAAGAGTTATGGAGGCTAGAGTAATGGAAGATAGACATTAATCAGCAGTACAAATACTTAAGTACAAACTCTTGGATTATATCACTATGAAGGAAAGGGAAAAGTTTGGATGTGACAGAAGGTTCCCTTAAGAAGTGACATTTGTTTTGACATCTCAAAGCTGAGAGGTGTTTACATTTACAGGAGGGTTGGGGAGGGTGAAGAAAAGGAGACCATACCAAGCACAGGTGTTAAATGGACACATTTAAGGCTCAGTATGGCTGAGAAACTAAAAACAGGTCCATGGGGCTGGAATGCTAAGGGTATGTAGGACAAGTTGAGTGAAAGGTTTTAATGTTTGGGTTATCTGAAGATTGACCACAAAGAATTTCAATAAAGTTAACATTTTCATAATTCATGATTCAACAATGAAGGGAAAGTAGACCAGAATAAGCAACAGAACCAAAGCCACAGTAACAAGGAGGTCCAATAAATACTTCAGAATGTCTACTTTTACCTGGAATAAAAACAACTTTAACTTCACTATTTTTTGATATAGTTTGACACAGAAAAAGATGTTTCATTTTGCTAGAGACAAACAATGAAGACCTTTTTTTCTCCCATCATTTCCTCTTTAATGAACAAGGAGGCAAAGGAGAGAATGAAAAAGCTGCAAGTACTCACGTCTGCTGAGCTGTTACCCTTGGATCTAGCCAGTTAGATTTCTTTATAGCATTCATTTCCTTAAGTGTGTTTTCCTGTTGATGTCTGCACAGCATCAACCCATAACTATAGTTTTCCAACACATTAAAGAGAAACATTTGCTAGAGGCCCTTATTCTGGAGAAAGGCAAGAAAGTAGAAAGGACATTGTTCTTGCAAATCATAACAATGCTTAGTAAATGTTTGCCAAAACTACATCTGGGTATATTAAGAGTGAGAATACAGATTTTCTGATTTCTGATGTTCACTGTAATGTGCAAAGATCCTTCTGACACGCCAAATTAAATGATGTGCTCCTCTGATTTTTTTTTAATTCTCTAAAATTGCAGAATGCAAGGAAAATAAAGACTCCAAGACCCAGTTTGACTTCTGAGGAATACCTCAGATCATCAGAACCAAAATAAAACTCAAAAGAAACACCCACAAACCCCCTGAGATCATGTGATGACCCGCCTTATCACCTAGGTGCCTGCCATGCTGCTCCCAGACATGGTCCAGGTTCTGGAAGAGTCCTATGCAAAGAGCTCACTAGCAGGTATGTGATGGAGTACACACATGGGCATCCAGTTCCAGCCACAAAAGATAACTTCAAACATTAGTGAGCTTGTCAGCCAACATACAATACAATGCAATGCTTTCCTCTGTATTTCAGGTCAACTGGCAGATCTTTCTGCAGAAAAGGATCCTGATCCTAACAATGATCTGGTTTACTTAGTTCCTTAGTCTGTATATTAATGTGTTTATTTGTACTGAGGAAGTTTCCGGGTAAGAAAATAAATGTGGTTTCATTTTTGTATGTATACTACTTTAATTCCTATTTCACAATTATATCTTAAAAGAAGCATTAAACCTGGCACCAGAAGAACAAGGGCTGAAGTTCTGACTTTTCAGCTTCCTATATATAATTCTCTGGGACAGTTAGTAATTACATATGGGAATTAACCTCTTGGAAAATCAACTTTGTTACTAAAAAAAAATTGAGCTGTAAAGTCCTTTCCTCTTTCAAATGGATGTTGTAGCAGTCAATCAAAATTATAAAGAGAACAAAACTTTCAAAATTTGAAATTGCTTTATAATATAAAGCATGCTTACTACTTTAAAACATACATAGGCTTATTCCTACTTAAGCAGATCTACAGAAAGGTATGGAAGTTTAAATCACACCTTCAAAAATACGAAAATCTGAATAAACATTGCAAAACATGGTGATGTGCTCTTTTGTTTGTTTTAATTTGCTTTGATACAATGGATACTAAGAGCATATGTTGCATTTCAAAACAAAATAATGAAAAATGATGATGATGATGATTACTTATCCTAGAGTGCTAAAAAAATTTAGACTGATAGAATATAGACTGCAATAATATTTTTTAAAGGAGGGCTTAATATCTTTCAGGTAAACTGGGGAAGTGGAAAATTTAAAAACTCTGATTCTAGAGTAAAATAAAAAATAATCGTCATTTATTAAGCTATTGTCAAGAACTATGTTAAGCATTTGCAGACATTATTCAATGCATTACATCAACTGCATAAAGTATTTTTTTTTTCCCTTTATGCAGTGAAGGCTTGGAAAGTTTAGGCAACTTGGAAAGTCCCATAACTAGTTTATAGCAAAGTGTTTCCTTATTTGAACCATAATGATTAATTTGTGATTAGTAAATTTAAAAAGACACATTAATTTCAAAACTGGAAGTATATGCTATCCAACAGTCAAAAGGTTCCTATATTTGAGTTACAGGCAGGAAAATAAAAACAAATAATAAGACTGAAATATCATGAAATCTCTAGAATTTTTTTTGAAGGTAGGGATTACATCATTGCTTTTCTATCCTCAGTGCCTAAAATGCTGACTACGTTCATTAAAGATAAACGTTGTATCTGATTAAGCCAGGACAGCGTACTTTTTTTTTACACACTTTTAATCATTTGGGATTTTTCAATGTTTTGGATCTATCTTCATAATTTGTATGTTTCAATGAGGTTAGAAAATCTAAAATTGGGCTGGGCGAGGTGGTGCATATAATCCAATACTTTGGGAGGCCGAGTCCAGAGGATCACTTGACGATAGGAGGTTGAGACCAGCTTGGGCACACAGCAAGACCTGTCTCTAACTGCTCTCCTCTGCTGCCACCCAGAAAAAAAGAAGGAAAGAAAGAAGAAAAAAAATCTAAACTTAAACCCAGTAATTTGACACAATGATGAGTTTAGTCAGGGCTGATGGAAGGATAACAGAGATGGGAAATCAAGTATTCAGGTGTTTTTCTAGGGTATATCACTCCTAACTTTATTTTCTACCCTGATAATTTATTTTTGTCATTACTTAGAAACCATAGCCTCTTAAAAGGACTATCTGAATAGTGAAAGGAAATCAACAAAACAAACTTTGAAATAGATTCAGAGGTCTCTTGCTTTTTCACATTTCTTATGGTCTAAATCAGAGGTCTGCAAACTATAGCCCATGGATCACATGTAGTCCACTTTGTCTGGTTTGTTTGGTTGTTTGTGTTTTCCTGCTCCAAGAGCTAACAATGGTTTTCATATTTTTAAGTGGTTGCATTTTTAATAGTTATGTTGATTCCTACATAATATCCTCAATTTTACCTTGGCCTGCAACACCTAAAACATTTACTATCTGGCCCTTTAAGAGAAAGTTTGTTGGCCCTTGGTCTAGACAATTTTTCTTCTTCTTAAGAGGAATTTAAAACTTTTGTGAAATGGTTATATTGTTGGTAAGAGTGTAAGTGGATACTGAGTTTACAATGAAGCATTTTTGGCCCTTATCCACTTAGAATTTTCTGTCTGCTGTCTGGAATCTGTTACTTAGGATTTTATTTGTCATTAAATGTTTGGCATCTTTTTCCATCCTTTCTCATGAAGGATGGATGGCCATTTCCTAGTGAAGCAAAAAAGTATTATGTAAATTTGTATAAACATCATTTTAGATAGTTTCTCAAAGACCAAAAGAAAAAATAAGAGTTTGGTACTTAATGAGACAAAAACTTTTTTTTTTCCTCCTATATTCAATTGCTTATAAAAAGTTAAAACTGAAAGCATCTTGGACCAATGACTGCTGTAATATTCCCTGAAGCAGAGGGTAGGGAGGGGAGGAGGAACCAGAATCACCCAAGGAGAATTTTTCAATTACACTCCTCCAGGTTCTCCTCCCCTCTCCCTAGGCAGTAAGATTCTTTTCTGTGGAAAGCAAATGCTCTTCCAGGAAGCATTTAGTAATTACTCAGGGGTATTGGATTGGAAACCAAGGAGCAGCTTTAATCCCCTCAGTGCAGAGAGTTCAACCATGTTCTCTAGCCCAGACACTAAACCACATCCAAGACCAGCTGGGGTCCACCCAAAGATGCTTAGACAAATAAAGAATCAACACTAACACCTGGATCACCAACTCCAGTGTGACTAACACTTTTTCCCCTGCAGGGGCATAACCTTGAGGCAATTTTATTTAAGAAAAGACCAATATAACTTGCTTCGTTCTTACCGGAAAAATTATGTTGTGGATTATTGGAATTTTTATTATTTAGACAAATTATGAATGCTGTTGGAAGCTACTTAAAGATAAATTAGTAAGTTAATAAATAATTTTTTTAAGTAGAATGGAACAATATTCTCAGCTTGATTTTGCAGAGCTAAATTCTCATCAATTGAATCTTTACATATTTGGACTTCCTCTGGGAAAATATGAGCAATATAAACAAATCTCTTGATAATTTAAACTTTTTAAAATGTCTGATACATTTCCCTATAAAGTATTATTTTTCATTTCTGTATTTAACAGTGATCTAAACTGATAATGGCTAGGATATCCAATCTAAATCTGGTTAAATTTCATAATAACTGTTTAATCATAATAGCCATCTTTTATTCTGCTCTAAAAATTCTAAGCATATTCATTGTCATAGCATATCTACCAGCACATTTGGGAATTTCTGTCTTACAAATGCAAAAGCATCATATGGAGGATATATATATACATATTGCATTTATAAATTTACAAAGGAAGTGGCTTAAAAATAATTCGGTAGTTAAGTTATACTGTTAACAATCTTTTTTGGATGTCTGCCTTCTCAATATCTGTCTACTAAGCAAAATAAAAATTATAATGGTATTAAGATGGCCAGAAAATTCAAATCCCAAAGTAACTTTTGGTGCCTATGTTCTCGTTGGATTCGACCACATAATTGCCAAATCTCTGCTTCTGTTTATAATATGTAGATAATATGCCCTGTGGATAATATAAATGGTTTCTGAAACATGAAAGAAGTGCTCAGTGATACAGATCCTGGGGAAAGAAAAGTTACATTTTAGTGCTTAATATATAACCCTGGTCATTTCTATGGAAACAGATAGTTATGAGAAATCACCATCATGTAACTGCATAATAAGGCCTATTGGAATTGATTGCTAATAACTGTAATATGCTTAGGGAAAAACAGCATGGAAGCCTCACCTACCTGAGACAACAAAATGAAATCAGTAAGTACAGGAAATCAGAGTCAATAATAACGGTGTATTCCCACCTGCCCACCCAGGTAACCCTTCCTTCTAACTTTGTTACAAAGATAGTCTGACTGTTGTGCTAATATGAAAACCCATAAATATGGTTTTGGAGTAGCTAGTTGGTGGTGGTCGGCTATTCTGTAAGTTACATGCAAATTTTATGAGAGTGAGAAGGAAAAGGAGAACTTTATTAGAGTGAAATAGTCAACCTGCCTGTAGACATGCTGACCCGTGAGTCATTCCAACAGGTTTAAACTCTCAGGTGGGTGTGGTATTTCCATTCATACCCCCAGTACTGGGCTCAAAGCTCCAGGACTAAAATTAGAATGCCTCCTAGAACTGTAAGTCTTCAATACAGTAGAAAAAAAAAAAAGGCGGGGCGGGGGGGTTGGAGGGGTGGGGAGGGGGCGGGCAGTGGGATTTGGGGAAAATGAAAAACTTTCAATTTTCACTTAATTTAAAAATGAATAAATGCGCTTAATTCACTGTTGCCCAAGAAATAATCTCCTGCGTGTTTCAGCATACCAAAAAGGCCTAACTTATGCCAGGTGTGAAAATCATAAAGAAGTCGAAGTCTTCCGTTTGTTTCTAAGGCCTCCGGGCGCAGGAACCTCTCGGAGGCCCGTGTGGTCCCTCGGGGCTCTATCCGCGTGGGAGCTGCCCGGTCCGCTGAGTCTGGGAGCGCCGGCAGCGCGTTCCCACGCTCTGGCCGGGTTGGGAAGCCGTGGTGACCCCTAGGGGCTCCTTTCCGCGGTTCTCGCCCTCGCAGCCCCGCCCCAGCCGCCCCTCCCCTCCTGGTTCCAGTCCCAGAGCGTGGGAGCGCAGCTGCAACGGGGAGCGACGCGGGGAGGCACCTCCAAGGATGCGCGCCCGCGACACGGCCAGCCGGCTGAGGACCAGGCCAAGTGCGTGGGGCCTCCCACACTGGGCGCCGACCTGGGCCACAGCCAGGGGAGCCGGCCACTTACTTGATATCTTCCCACACCTCGGGGCCGTAATTGCGGATCACCAGCAGCTCCAGGGCGTGATTCACAAATCCGTACTGCGGGGACAGGGAGAGACTTGAGCGTCAGGGACCTGCTGTAGCTGAGAAGCGGCTTGGGGGCGAGGCGGCTGCCTTTGCTCCCAAGGCGCTGGCTTAACCTTTCACCCCGCCCCTGACTCCTCTCCCTCAGGGGTACTATGTACCGAAGGGGTTGGATTGTGGGGGCGCAACCCCCAGTCCCTGGTGGATTCTCCCCGTCACCATCCGCCCCACCCCCACGCTATCTTCCCACCCTCCTCACCTGTCACCGCTCCGGGAGAGGCTGGGCATCGGGGGCAGCGCGGGGACGCGAACCCAGAGCCTTCCCTGCCGCCGGCGCTCAGCCTCCCACAGTGGTGGGGCCGGCCAGAGCCGGGAAGACCCCACGCCTCCGTCGCACCTCCCCTTCCCGAGCTCAGGAAGCTGCGGTGTGGAGCGGCAAACCCGCCTGGGAAGCAAAGGCACCCATCGCCCCCGCCACGACTCGCGGCGTTCCCACCTCCCCTGCCTGGGCGCGGGCAAGGAGTGAGGCTGCTCCCGCTGCCGGCGGTGAGCTCCCAGGGACCCCGAGCCAAGCTCCCGCTGCGCGGCCAGTTCCCTCGCTGCCAGGCCGGACGAGGAGGGGTGAGGTTCCGGCCGCACCCGGCTGAGAGCACTTACCATGGTGTCTGCACCGGGAGCCGGGGAGGCAACCCCCAAGCAGAGGCACGGCCGAAGGGACCCAGACAGCGGCGGCAGCGGCTACAGCGCAACCGGGCCGGGGAGGCAGCATCGAGCTGGAGCAAGCACAGCCGCGTCGGCCCGCCCTGATTGCCACCTCTTCCCGGCCAATGGCGAGTCGAGCCGCAGGGGGCTGGTCGGTGCCCCCCCCGTTCTTCAACCAATAAGGGACAGAGGAGGGAATTCGGATGCTCTCAATGCTACTGCGCTACAGTGCCTTCCCGCCCCCGCCTGGTGACAAGGCCTTCGTTTGAGGCCGTAACAATGACAGTGGAGAAGCCCCAGCAGTGCTCCTTGCATGAATTCTGGAGCGGAGGAAATGCAGCTCTTGTGGACCCACTAAATGTATTGTTATTCAGAGATCTGCCCTCAGTGGTTAACACAAGCAAAAGGGGGGCAGGGCGTGTTTGTTGTGTGAGCGTGTACGCGTGTACTTTGGAATGGAGAGACCTTAAAAGGAATATCCTCCGTTGTTGACATCCTCATGCTTATCTTTGTCTTGCGGATAAACATTTCCTCTGTGGCTTGGTCCCACAACAGTTTATAGCAAATTTAAAACTAGTAATATTGAGAAAAACATATTTTTACTTCTAGTCAGTGAGACTAGTTGAGTGAACCACCAAACATTTTCAGTAGTGTAGTTTGGTGGGCATCATGTTAAATCCAGTCCTGCCCTTTACTAAACTGTACAAGATCCAGCAATGTTCTAGGCTTGATCCCAGTGGGACACCTTTCCCTACACCATGTCCGGGAGCCATAATTCCGGGGAGTTTGTAACACTCTAGAGTGGGCCTCTGTTGCTGTTTCTCAGCAACAGAGGAACTGGAAAGGGACCAATACAAAATGCACAGACCTTAACTACTCTACCTGCAGTTTACGTTCTACCAGGCCCTTAGGTTAGTTAACGCTCTGAGTCCTGCCATGGAGAGAAGATTAGAGGAACAGGAAGTGGCAGCTTATTAAAGCTATTTGTACGTGAGGTATATAGACTCCCGCTGACTTTTAGGGCAAGGTCAGAAGTGAGTTCATCAGTCTAAAGTGGACCTGAGGAGCCAGATGGTATTCTAAGATGAGAATAGTTTGTTGTGAGAACAGTCTCAATATGGTTAGAGAAAAATGTCAGAACAATGAGATTGTGCTGACATCAGAACCCAGAGAGCTATGATAAAGGAAACTGATGAAGAAATAGCGGTATATAGCAAAAAAGCAAAACAACAAATTACTTTAAAAATTTCCATCAATGGTGGAATGAGTAAATAGATTACAGCCTTTCGTACAATCTAACACCTTGTTTTAAACAACTATTAAAATATTAACCATTATTTAACAACCATTAACCACTAATTTTGAACCATTAAAATGGCACATTAACAACCATGAAAAAGCAGGAGGGTGACTGGAACATGATGATGCAGAAAAGTATTGTCAGGTTTACAAAAAACACATGAATGTAATAATTTTCCATTTTTTTAGAGGTAGTACACAGTAAGGTGCTATGTGTGTAATAACACAGGCACATACATGTTGCTGTAAGAATAATTGTCTGGGAGGAAACACAGGAAATGTTGATATGGCTATCGTCTGTAATTAGAACCAGTGACTGGAATGGCCATGACTCTTACTTTTTATAACTTTCTGTATCTTTTGATTGTTTTTCTACATAGATTAATTTTGTTTAGTGTTACATAACTGAATTTTTTTTAACTTTTATTTTAGTTTCAGGGGTACATACGCAGGTTTGTTACATAGGTAAATTACATGTCTTGGGGGTTCGGTGTGCAGATTACTTTGTCACCCAAGCACTAAGCATGGTACCCAATAAATAGGTTTTTGATCTTCACCCTCTTCCCACCTTCCATCCTCAAGTAGGCCCCAGTGGCTGTTGTTCTCTTCTTTGTGTTCATGTGTACTCCATGTTTAGCTCCCACTTGCAAGTGAGAACATGTGGTAGTTGGTTTTCTGTTTCTGTCAATTCACATAGGATAATGGTCTGCAGCTCCATCCATGTTGCTGCAAAGGACATGATCTCACTCTTTTGAATGTCTGCATAGTATTCCATGGTGTGTATGTACCACATTTATCCAGTCTACCATTGATGGGCATCTGGGTTGAGTTCATGTCTTTGCATATAGTGAATTCACATATGAATTCACATATATTCACAACTATGCACTTTGTGAATTCTTTATTTCATTCCATGTGACTAGTGCTGCAATGAATGTATATGTATGAATGTGCCTTTATGGTACAATGATTTATACTCCTTTGGGTATATGCTCAGTAATGAGATTGCGGGGTCAAATGGTATTTCTGTTTTAAGTTCTTTGTGAAGTCACCAAACTGCTTTCCACAATGGCTGAACTAATTTATATTCTCACCAGCCCTATATAAGAGTTCCCTTTTCTCTATAACCTTGCCAGAATCTGTTGTTATTTGACTTTTTAATAATATAGATAAAATAATTTTTAACTTGTTAAAAAAATTAGAAAAAAAAAACTATGTCTCTTATCTGTTCACCTTTGAGCAGCAAGCAATGAAGCCATGCTCTCTCATTTAGGGGATGTTGTGGTGTCTTCCACCTTAAACTTTACATAGGCAAAAGATAAGGAGACTGAATTGTTCTCTGGGAATGAAAAATGAGGAAAGCTCAGTTAGAGAAAGATATGAGAGGAAATGAATAATTAGCATTTCTACCGATGTCCCTTTCTCTCTCTTTCTGTTCTTCTACCTTCACTTTTCCTTTTGTCCAGTGACTTTTTGCACTTATTGTCGTTTTTGTCCAACACATTTTTGCATTTGTAAATGTTTATACCATTTTATTTCCAATTGTCTTATATTCATTCTGAATCTAAAAGAAGTTCCAGACACTAAACATTTGCTGACTTTTGCTTGGCCCACAAGATATTACACAGGCTGTGATGTTCAGGGACAGAAGGATTCCTGCCAGCTCTAAAGGATCTCAAAAGGGGGTCGCCATGCTTCTATAAAAGCTCCCTACCTATTGTCACCACTGCTGGCCAAGTAGCATAGGAATCATATCAGGTAGTAAATTATGCTGTATTCTCTGAACACTGCATTGCATTCTTGTATGTATGCAGCAAGCTGAGGAGAAGCAGTTAAAGATGAAAAGGAAGAGCTTAGGGAATGGCTTAGCCAGCTCTAAAATCAACATGAAGATCAGTCTAATGAAAGAACAATGCGTAAAAAGGCAATATGTGGTTTTCAGAAATGTCAGCTGAAGTGACTCACATTTTCAGGTAATAAAAATAAATTACTCTGGTAAGTTAAGTATCATAATCATTGTTTTCAAGATTTTGCCAGTTAATGTGAAAATTAGAAACCGTTGATTAAGGATAAAGGAATCACATATTTGGGGGTGTTCCGAGGTCTGTGTGTGTGTTTCTCAAAGCTTTGGTGTTTTGACAGTTTTTTTCTATCATAGAACCATGGCTTCCATGTTTGGATCATTTTATGGAGCAGCATGTTATTTAATTTCAACTATTTCTTATACAATGATTTGCTTTATATTCATGTGCCTCTTTAATCTCTGTGGCTAAGAGTCCAATATTGATTCTTTGTGAAGCTTCTGCTGCTGGTCTTGCTTAGTCACACAATAATCACATCTGTTGTCCTGATTTTTGCTAGTATAGTCACTCGATACTTCAAGCAAGGAATTCAGAATATTTACAAGCAAAGAAAAAAGCACATTCTAAATGATACATTCTATGATGTGATTCTAGACCAATAGAACAAAGAGAGCTCTAAGAACTCAGATTCCTAAATAAGTGACATTCAGATTTATTGTTCACCTGCCAATGAACTGTAAGTTTTGTTATATGAAAAAGGTAGTATTGAATATTAAAAGAAGTAGTTTTCAAAATTACTTTTTTCTACATCAAATTCTTTTAATATTTACCTTGCCATCAGAACTTATAAACAAAAAACATTAGTCATGTATACACACACACATATATATATATGTATGTATATCCATTTCTTTATAGGGTTTAAGTAATTATGTATGAAAATTAAAAGAAATTAAAAGAGAATTAAAGATGATGCTTAGTATCGATGTCATAGTAATTAAAAGAATTAAGTTAAATAAACACATCTCTATATCATACTGGGAGTATATGAAATTAAATAAAAATGTTTTATTTTCGAAAAGCTTTTGAATACCAGATTGAGCTCTAAAGTTATGCTTCTGAAGTCAACTTGATTAAAATAAAAACTAACTTGTTCTTATCTTGTTTATAGCCTAAGCTTGTACATGGCTGGGAGAGATTATCTTAGCCTTTTTTTTAGTTTAGTAAGGATAGATATACCATGATTATGTCAAAGATTGATCAACTTTGAGCATTGAAAGGTATTTTGGAGGTCATTTAGTCAAACTTTATTTTCCTATATCTGAAAACATCTTTATGAATTTGTTGGGGAGCAGTGAAAACTTAAAATCTTAGCCAAGAAGTATAATTAGTAAAGTAATGAATTGATGTCCTCAGAAAGTTTGGAGGATATTAAGATGCCCATTGAACTAGAGCTAAATATACTTTCTTTCCCATAGTCTCACCCAGTGGAAGTTGGAATCTAGATTTCAAAAGCTGTCCATAACTCTCAAAAGCCTCTAGTTAATATATTAAAATATTGTTCTTCTCTAGTCTATGTTCAAACTACTTATTATAGATATAAATAGAAAATAGCATGGAATAAGAGCCACTAATTCAAGTATTTGGTTGCTTCTCTTTGTAATTTTATTTGATTTAAAAAACAAAAATTAGCTATGGGGACAGTTTAGTGTAGGAGTTAATTGTACAGATTCTTTAGTCAGACTCCCTGTTTTTCACCATCGGACAAGTTACTTAATGTATTTGAACTATAGTTTCCTCACTTGTAAAATAGGAAAAATAACAGGTCAATATACTCCAGTGCTGAGAAGGTTAAAAATATTACCTGCCCCACAGGTTTGCAAGTTTGATGCTTAAAGCAATGATTGGCAAAGGACTTAACATTCCTCACAAACTGTTAGTTAATATTGTTTTTGAGGTGGTGGTTGTTATTGCTGTGTTGAAGTCAATGATTAATGAAACTAAACCCCTTTTGTCCATCTTATATAAATGTAATATGTCCACTGACAGTGAATGCATAGTGAAAAGAGCTGAAACATGTCAAATTAAAAGAACTAGATCATCCTTGACAGTTACTTGCTTGGCAAGTCAACCTGTCTGAGCCTGGAACTTCCCATTTTATAATGGTGATAGCATTGCCTGGCCTACCTTGCTCAACTAAGGTACTAAGAGGATCAAATGAGACATCTTTGAAAGCTTCTTATAAAATTTAAAGGACTACATAACTCTGTTACTGATCATTTGGAGTTAGTAACACTAAGTCAAAGACTCACGTATGAAACATGGATGGACAACTGACAATCTGCAAGAAAATCTCTTGCCTACATCGACTTTTCATGTTCAGATTACTGGTTTTTTTGTTGTTGTTTTTGTTGAAAATATAATCCAAATCTAACTAGATTCGTAACATACAAGTATATTATCAGTTTTCTAACAAATATAGCATGAGTAAAACTAATGAAAAGGAGATAAATTGTCCATTAATATGTTTATATAAAGCATGAACTTTTTTTTTTCCTGAATGGGTGCTTCATCAGCAACATAAAAAGTTAAAATTAGTTTGTGCTAATGTATTAAAATCGTACTGAGTTTTATTGACATTTGAAGAAAAATAATTGCATTGAGTGTATTTACTGGTATGCTTATAAAACATATATCTGTAATAAAATGCCATTTAGAATATATTTTGAAGGATATTTATGACTTACAGTGTCTCCACATGATAGTTCCCCCATGTGATAAAGAACATCAAAATATCAACCTGAAATGCAGAAACAAGAAGACTTAAACTGGTTTGGCCACATTTAAGGAACCATTAATGATGCTTCACTTGAGAAGCATCAATACCCTATTGAAAAAATTGGAAAGTAAAAGTAAAGCAATACTTGTTCCAGTGGAATGATTCTAATGCTTTGGAGTTAAAACAAAAATAAAAAAACAGGAGATCTTACCTCTAAATAACCTTTGCAGGTTACAAAGTACATTCACAGGAGTTATTCCCTATGGTTTTCTATCAGGTAGATAGTGTTTTGCTGTTTTTGCACATGAGGACCTGCAGCCCAGAGCAGTGAGGGGCTCACACATTAATCAGGGTCTTCATTTGCCTCATTGACCCATTGCAGATCACCTAACCCAAACCCATAACTCTTTCCTGAAGATATCATTTTTTCCTTTACATGTCAGGAGAATCAGGTGTTTTTTGTTATAACACCTAGTAGAGTGGAAAGAAATTAGAAGAGAAATATCTGCAACATTATAGATATGTAAATTGGGAGAATTCACATCATTTCCCTAAACTTAACTTTTCTTGTCTGTGAAAATGAGGTAATACAAATAGCAACTTATTAGGCGTTTTGTAGGGTTTTTGGTAAAGATCAAAGGAATTAACACATATGAAAACATTTTATATATAGTAATATATAATGCACATTTAATTTTTATTATAAGGTTCTCTATTTGAATTATATGAATTTTAACATTCTTAATATGAGAAAATACCACAAAGGAGATAAGCGCATGAGTGGTATTCATAATGGTATTCTAGCCTTTGGCCCTGTTGTGGACAAGCTGAACCTCTCTAAACGTTAGTTTTCTCTCCTGAAAATAAAGCAATTACCGAGATTAAATGTGATGATATCTATAAAGGACATATTACAGTGATTGATACATGGTGATATGGTTTGGCTGTGTCTCCACCGAAATCTCATCTTGAATTGTAGCTCCCATAATTCCCACGTATTGTGGGAGGGAACTTGTGGCAGAAAATTGAATCACGGGATCAGTTTTCCCCATACTATTCTCATGGTAGTGAGTAATTCTCACAAGAGCTGATGGTTTTATAAGGGGAAACCCCTTTGGCTTGGTTCTCATTCTTTCTTTTGTCTGCTGCCATGTCAGACGTGCCTTTTGCCTTTTGCCATGATTGTGAGGCTCCCCCAGCCATGTGGAACTGTGAGTTCATTAAGCCTTCTCTCTCTTTATAAATTACCCAGTCTTGAGTATGTCTTTATCAGCAGTGTAAAAACGGACGAATATATACCGTAAATGGAAATGTGACTTTTATCATTCATTTAAGCATCCTGTTTATAAAAAATGTAAATAATCTATTTTCACATATGCTGTGTTTGCGATAAAATAACTTTGCTTAAATCCCATCCTGTCATTATAGAGAATTTAAGCCATGGTTTTCTGATCCCGTCCTCTTTTATTACTGCGGTCCCACAGACAGGAACCAAAGTCAGCAGAACAAAGCAGCCCCAGATGTGTTCTATTCTATTCTCTGAAGTGAATGAAAATCAGCCCTTAGGTATGTTTTTATATTCTGTCTACCAAAATAATGTGCATTCTGTTTATTGAACTGCTCTTATTTCTTCTTTGCAATCTGTTACTTTCATTTTCATTCCTGCCAAGAGACAAATAAAGAAGTTGCTCATAATTTCTAAGGCGATTTAGACCTACTTTTTTTGGCCTGTAATGGAAATCTGTGGTTTCTTCAGTCTGATCCTAGGTAAAGCTGATTTTAGTGAAGTCAGAAGTTTTTACACATTAAAAAATAAAAATAAAAAAAGTGGAATGGTGGAATAAACTGAGTTAGGGAGTCCTGAGGTTTATGTGGATTTTCTTACCCCTGTAACCATTAGGTATGCTGTGGTAGATAGAATAATTCCCACCCCTACATCCCTGCCCTGACAAGATGCCCGTATCCTAATCCTCAGAGCCTGTGACTATGTCACCTTACAAAGCAAAGGTACTTTGCATATGTGATTAAGTCAAGGACATTGATATACAAAGATTATTCTGGTTCTGAGTGGGCCCAATTTAATCACAACAGTTCTTATAAGGGAGAGTCAGGAATGACAAAGTAAGAGAAGCAGGTGTGATGATGGAAGCTGAGGTCACAATGATGCCAGCAAGAGGCCATGAGCCAAGGAAGGCAGAGGACCTCTGGATGCTGCAAAAGGAAAGGAAATAGATTACCTCTTGGAACTTCTAGAAGGAAAGCAACCCTGCTGACACTTTGGTATTTGGACTTCTGATCTCTAGATCTATAAGCTAAAAAAATTCTGGTTTTTTTTTTAAAGTCACTAAGATTATAACAATTTGTCACAGCAGCAGTAGGATGCTAATACAGTATGTCAAGTATCTCTCCTGACCCAAATTCTGAGATATCTCAGAGACCTGGGTATGAACTGAGTGTTTGTGTCTTTCTAAACTTCATGTGTTGAAGCTCTAACCTCTACTGTGATGATGTTTAGGGCCTTCAGGAGGTAATTCTATTTAGATGAAGACATGAGACGGGCCCTCCAAGGTGGGATTAGTATCCTTATATGAAGAGAAAGAGACCAGAGCTTCCTCTCTACCATGTGAGGATACATCAAAAAGATAACCGTCTGCAAGTCAGGAAGAGGGACTTCACCAAGAACTAGATCTGCCTGTATCTTGATCTTGGACTTCTTAGTTTCCAGAAGTGTAAGAAATTGATTTGTGTTGTTTAAGCCAACCAGTCTATGGTATTTTGTTATAGCAGTCTGAGTAGACAAAGCAGACCTGGAAGTTACCTTTCTATATTAATCTTTCAGAAATGTCAATAATAGTAGAAAGTCTCCCACTCTACTTCTACATATATCCTAGTTCTGTGTGTGTCAATCTCATCTTCTCCTGTTGGCCCTGCTGTGTTTCACTGAGAAAATGGCAATACTGGTACTGTTTATATATAAGGTAGGATTCCCCTCTCACAGATAGCCACAGCTTTCTTTGAAAGAAGGTACGTTTCCCGAGGATTAGTTGTTAGGGAAATTGTTGGTTTCTCCATCCACCAAAGTTGTGCATCGCCAGCAACAGAAACCAACTATAGCTAACTTAAGGAAAAGAAACATATAAATATTGGGTAGCTCATAATATCATAAGGAAAACTGAAAAGATGGTGAGAGAAACATGTATAAATTCTACTCATTTCCTCCATAAAAGGGAAAGCAAAACATCATTGATTTGGGTTAGTTGTGCTTCATATGTTACATAAGTACGAAGATTTGGGGTGACTTTTTACAAGGAGAGAGCATTATTTAATCGTTTTTGATTTGGGGAGTTAAAAAAGTATCTTTGCTTTTTTGCTGGTAGGTACATTATAGGGTCTCAAATTTTTTTCCTACCTTCGTTCTCACAGCTAGAGAACCTCCTTCTACTACCATCAAAGTCCTTGATCTGTTTCCCAACATGAGTTAACCTTTCCATGTTTTCATTACATTTGAACATCAGGCATGTGTAGATGGAAGTAGTTCATCCTGAGAGGTGAGAATGAGCATTGAAAGAGCCATCAGTGAAGCCGTAAGGCTGGGAAAGAGAAGTGAAGGGGCACGTGGAAGTGTTCATCTCTGGGGCAGGGAAAAACAATTCAGAGAAGATGAGTCACACCTCATTTATAACCCATGAATGAAAATCAACACTGTTACTTACCATAAATTATACTGAACATACTACTTACACTTGAGTATAAATGCAGTAAAACCACTATGAGCCAATTGATTGACTTTTCTAGATCCCAATTCTATCATTCATCTTCTGGTATTCATCTTCTGGCTTAGCTACTATTTCCTGGCACAGATTCTTAGTAAAGATCCTTTCTCCTTGGTCCCAGATATAACCCTACGGTGTACGGTCTGGCATTTTAGGGGATATCTATCTCTTCTGTTCTTACCTCAGTGTCCTGAACCATGCATATCGTCACTGTAACCTATTGAGGCTAGGAAAGACAGGAACAAACAAAATAGAAGGGGTTCTAGGAAGCTTGGTGTTCGTCTCCCTAAATATGTCCATGGTCCAGGAAGTAGGGAAACTATGGATTGACATGCTTATCTAACAATCCACAGAGTTATGGAAATGTTAGCTATTAGTAGAGCTTGCCATCCGGTGGGCAAATACTAATAGAGTTACCTCAACCCCTAGGGAAGGACTGCAATAGGCTCCTGGAATTGAAAATGCTGATAAATATCTCTTGGGGTATTCCCTTAAAATGCAGATCTCTGGAACCCAACCCTGCTGTTTTAATTGATAAATAAGTTGTTGTTTCTGGGAGTCTGCACTTTAACAAGCGCTCCCTCCGTCCAATGACTCTCAAGCAGGTGGGCCACATTTAGAGGCCCACTGTCTGGTTTCCAGGTGAAGTCTCATTCATAGTACTCTGATTTTCTGTCACCTGATCTCAAAGTTGAAAAGTAAATGGCACCCAATGTGCAGGGAACTCCCTGTAAAAAACTATAAGAGATTCCTAAGCAGGTTGCATCAAATATAAGGAAATTACCCACAGATTATTTCCAGCTGTGACAGTAATGAGCTTCTTTTAGCAAATGCATGGCCAAACTCCTGCTCTTAGCGCAAAACTCCTCCTGGGAAGAAGCTACCCTTGGTATGGAATTGGCTGGGTGGGAGGCAACCAGACTGTAAGAACTGATAGTCCAGAACTCGGCTTCTTCTCCCTTTAACTAAAGATGGGAGACAGGAGGGAACTCTGAAGTCTCTTCTCATCCCACACTGCAGCCAAAGAGAAGTGGCACCCTGTATCCACATTTTTTTTTAACCTATCAGTAAGAGACACATCCCCGCCTTTGCCAGGTGATAAAAGTCCTCTTTATTTTGGTATGTCCTTTCGGGGGGGTGGGGTGGTGCCCTACCTCTCCTATCTGAAACCACTCAGGTTTATAATAGGTAGGGCATGTATTGCTCTCAACTCAGGTGTATTTCATCTTTACCTGTAGCTAAAGGATTCTGGCTCTGATTCACCCGGCTCAGTAATTGATGGGCACAATCTGTGGAGCACTATCAGGGTTTTCTTGATTTGAGAGCAGGAAGAGGGGACTTCAGACTCACTTCATGCAGGATGAGATGGCTTGCCACATTGATTCTTCATTTATTGTCACTTACACTCAGGATTACATTGCTCCCAGGATTCAAGACGGGCCTGGTCTAGACAAAAGCTTTCAGTCTCATTATTACATGAAACTCTCAAATAATGTGTACCATGAAGTGCAGAACATTGCCTGACACTGAGTTAGCCCTCAGTAAATCACTTGTAGCAGGAATTGTACTGATAATGCAAATCATTCCAGTCTTCTTTTAGCCTTTCTTACAGTGAGGTTGGCCGTGTCACTTGTTCAAGGAAACAGAATGTGAACAGAAGGGATATGTGTCTCCTCTAGGACTGAACTTAACAATTTGCCACACATACTCCCCGAGATTCCTTCTCCAACTGCCCAGTAGATATCTATACTCAAGGTGACATTGAAGATGAAAGCAATCTGTTGGTCCAGATCATGAGTGGCTGGCAAAACTTCAGCCCTCATCACCCCCATCCTCAGACAATATGTGAGAAAGGAACTGCTCCTGTGAGTCGCTCAAATTTTGGGTTTGTTTATTGCAAGATTAGGCTATTTTCAAAGACACAGTACCAGCTGAGGACCTTGCAGCCTGAAGATTGCTTACTGTGATGATAACTCTGCTTCCTGTACCATGAATATCCTTCTTATGGCAAGAAGCTGAGTAAATTATTTATCCCACACTCTATCCATCCAAACAGGTGAGGGGCTGTGCCTTGCCCTTGTGTGAAGGAACCAGGTTCCATTCAAGGGTGTTACTCTTTCTGTGAACAGGAGCAAAGGTATGAGATGAGACTCTACCTGCTCTCAAAGTCATCAGAAAGAGGGCTCAGAAGGAGTCACAATTACAAAACTGTTGACCGAAAAACCCTCTGGGGACTCAACCCATGGCTATTAATGTCAGTGTCACTGGGCCAGCTCAGATGCAAACCCACGGCTACTGTGTCATCCACAACATACTTACAGCTATCTCATATCAGCATTGTGGGAGAATCATATGAAAGTGAACCTCACTTTGTAGAAACTATATTCCTGACAGCCACATACAGTTCTTATGACCATGAATCAAATCACATTTATATGAACCAAGGCAAGTAATTTAATAGAACTGTATTGTAGAATGTAGGATTCTATACAGGAAAGTCTTTACGCAGTGAACATTCACACTTAGTTTTATCATTAATTTTTATAGGGCAGGTTTGCTGTACTAGCTAGGCATGCAAAAACCATGGGGTTCAGCAAGTAATATAAAGTGATGAGGCAGGTTGGGTTTGTTTGAGGTAAAAGTGAGCATTGGGGAATGCAGTAAATCGTGAATATTTACCCCACCGAAATGAGGCAGCTCCCACTCAGGGACAATGATTCATTGGTGTGACGTTGTGGGTCCAGTGATGCCAAATACAATGAGTGATCTCGATTTCTTTGTGAAATCACTTGATTAAAAAATGTTAGCATGATACCCTAACCTGATCCTACTTGAAAGTTAATAAGGTAGCCTGCTGCATTTTGTAAATGCTGGCAAAAACCATAAGATTTCTGGATCAGTGAGTAAAGAATGTATTACTCACAGCAATAGCGACAGTCAGAGTAACCAGTTTCTTGAGTCCCAGTTCTACAGGGTGATGAGAAGAGGTCCAGGTAGCACCTGTCCATGCAGTAGGCTACATTACAAGAGAGGAACCCTGAACGTAGGGAACATGAATCTTTTATAATGAACAGTAAGCATGCCTGCCCCTTGCTCCAGAGAGAAATACTATCTCTATCTTCCAAGACAATTTGCTGTACAAACAATTTGCTGTACAAAGCTAGTGCAGAACAAAGACACTCAGAACTTCTGCTCATAAGACATGCATAAATATGAGAGACCACCTCCCAACAATATTCTTCTCTAGTTTCTACACCATCTTGTCTTCTGGAGAATTTTCCCATGGATACATCATTCCATCAGCACTCTGATTAATCTGATAGAAAGAGCTGGGCCTAAATTTGTTCAATTTGGCTTATATAGCATTTAACTGCAGTTTCTATCAACAGGACTCCTAGCAGTAGAATGAAGCCAACCTGCAAAACTGACCTTTCATGCCCTGCCTCACCACCTTATCCAGTCCTGTACTCAACCAGCTGAACGAATCCCTAAACCACCAAGTCTACCTTAGAAAAACAGGTATGTTTTTCCCCAAGTTTCTCTAGTGATCTTTCCCCTTAGCCAAAAGCATTATTCCAGATACTGCAGGATGTATTTGCAATTACACAGACTCCACCTTGGCCTGCAAGGGAAAAGTCTAGGGTGGTTTTATTATCATTCATAAGGACCCTGGCCAGCAAGTTGTGTATTAGTTGAATGCCTTTGGTGGACAAGGTGGTATATTTAATCCCTTCAACTAAAAGGGAAAATTTTTAACTGTGTGACTCCCATCACAGTGGTAACTGCTTGCATTGTGTGCATAAATAATTAGTCATTCCTCAAGGAAGCTTCCCTACAAATTAAGGATGGCTTCCCTTTGGAAACATCTCATAGTCTCATGCAGGTATCATGATCTATTCCTGGGATTTCCTTGAAGACATTTGAAGATCTGTTGTCTTTCCTATGGTGGTTAATTTTATGTGTTGACTGGCATCAGGGTGCCCAGATTAAACATTATTTCTGGGTGTGTTTATGAGGGTGTTTCCGAATGAGATTAGTATCAAATTGATGGATTCAGTGGAGTGATTGCCCTCTATAGTGTTGGTAGGCATCACCTGATCCATTTGAAAGCCTGAATAGAACAAAAGGTAGAGGAAAGAAGAACTCAGTCTTTTTTTTTTTCTCCCTCGTTGCTGAGCTGGACCATCTGTACTAGTCTGTTCTCACATTGCTATGAAGAAATACCTGAGACTGGGTAATTGATGAAGAAAAGAGGTTTAATTGACTCACAGTTCCACAGGACTGGGGAGGCCTTGGGAAACTTACAATTGTCGTGGAGGGCACCTCTTCACAGGGCAGCAGTGGAGAGAATGAATGCCCAGTAAAGAGGGAAGAGCCCCTTATAAAACCATCAGGTCTCATGAGAACTGACTCAGTATCATAAGAACAGCATGAGGTAATCAGCCCCCATGATTCAATTATCTCCTCCTGATCCTACCCTTGAAATGTGGGAATTATTAAAATTCAAGGTGAGATTTTGGTAGGGACACAGAGCCAAACCATGTCACCATCTCATCTCATTGTTTCCTGCCCTTGAACTGGGATTTAGATAAACTCCCCTCATTCTCAGTTCCTCAGTTTTTGATTGAACTATACCGCCAGCTATTTTGGGTCTCTGGCTTGCCGGCAGACAGCAGATTGTGGAACTTTTCAGCTTCCATAATTACCTAAGCCAGTTTCTCATAATAATATGTATTTTTGGAGAACTCTAATACAGATTTTGGTACTGAGACTGGCTCTAAAGGAACATATTAAGGATGAGTTTTCTGAATTCATTCCAAGGTTTATGGAATTGGCTCTCTAATCTGATTAGATTTAAATATACAAAGGGCTCTATTTCCAGTAGTAAAGAGTGCAGGGATAATCACTGGCATGATCCGGCAATAGGGATATGCAAAATACCTGCACTGTATACTTCCAGTGAGCCACTAATAATAAGTAAGGAGTTGGGAGACTTTGTATATGATATTTTTGAACATTTCTGGAAAACTAATGCATATAACAATGTAGACTGGTTGGTCTTAATGCCATTGGAAAAGTTGCACAAGAAAAGAATGAGTGCAAAAGTTCAAATTCCCAGCCATATAAATAATCAAAGAACTTCTATGTGTACCCTGAAAAAGACCCTTATCTCCTGTAGCCACAAGATTGAACTGCTAAAAATTAAACACAAAACCTCATTCTGCAACTGGCTAAATTACAACAAAGTTGACTTTCCACCTTTGCAGGATTTCTACGCTAAAGTGAGGACATCAATTAGAAAGAATGGATTTCTTTAAATTAAAGATAAATACATATGTAAAGAGCCTGATGAAGCTGGAGACATTGAGTCCCTAAATTCTGATGAGTCTTCTTTGCCAGTGGAAGAAGTCTCCCAACCCCCACTGAAAGTGGCCTCCCCAGCCCCAGTGGAACTAATTCCCCAACCCCTGGCAAAGGGGCCTCCCAACTCTTCATGACAGTGGCATCCCCACCCCTAGTTGTGTTGGGCTTTCCATTCTCATCTGAGGGGTTAACCCTGCATTACCTGACAAAATGGTAATAGTTTCTCCAAGGCATTGCTATGCAAGACAATGCTGTTTCTTCGCAGGGCCCACCCTGACCATCCCTCTTTCCTTTTAGACCTATAACTATACTCTAGTTTTAGTAGGCCCCTGAAAGTGAGGTACAGTGTATGACCCAGAGAGGTGCATCACACTCTAAAAGAACCACTTTTGTTTTCTAATTTACGCAAACAAAAATCCAGGGAATATGGTGAGAATGGATACAAAGCATGTGGAATGATGGTGGAAGCAGTATACAGTTGGATCAGGCTGAATTTATTGACATGGGCTCACTATGCAGAGATTCTGCATTTAGTGTCACAGCTTAGGGAGTTAGAAAGGGCTCTAAAAGTTTCTTTGGTTGGTTGACTGAATCATGGACCACAAGATGGCCCACAGAGAGTGAACTGGAAATGTCAGACATTCCTTGGATTAATGTAGAAGAAGGGATTCAAAAACTTAGGAGACTGAAATGTTAGAATGGATTTGTCATGTAAGACTTACTCACTCACGCTGGCAGTGTCCAGAAGACATACCTTTTGCTAATACTGTGAGAAAGAAATTTGTGAGAGGAGCACTGGCATCCTTGAAGGCTCTATAATTTCTTTTCTGTAGGCCAGACCTTACTTTGGAATCTGCAGTCACTGAATTAAGAAACCTACAGACAATAAGGGTAATAAAATCCAGGGTGGCAGGGGCCAAGTGGCAGTACTCAACCACCAAGAGCAAAGTGGATGTGGTAACCTTGATAGGGAGCAGAGTCAAAGCATCCATCAGAATAGTGTGACTCCTGTAGATATATATAACATTGGCTAGTTAATCATGATGTTCTTATAAATGAAATAGATAGGAATCCTACTAAATTCTTACCTGACATATGTAAGCAAAAATTTTCAGATTAAGCAAACAAAAGTTTAACTTGAATCTTAAAAACAGAGAATCATGGCCCTCAACCAATTCCCAGATTTGAGTCAGTTTACAAAGGCAGAGCCCCTTGAATGAAGGGAAAACTTGGCCCCTTTGAGGATGCACTCAGTATACCACCAAAAACACATACTGTTAATGTTTCTCTCATTCTTCCCCAAAGGAACCTCCAGCCTTTTACCAGGGTAATTGTGCAATGGGGAAAAGGAAATAATCAGACCTTTTGGGGAAGCAGTTATTGATATTGATTTGAGAGCCTTGAAAGGCCACTGTGGTCCTTTATTTAGAGTATGTCCTAATGGAGGTCGGGTGTTCAATGAAGTTTTAGCTCAGGCTTACATCACAATGGGTCCATTTGGTCACTGAACCCATCCTGTGGTTATTTCCCCAGTTCCAGAATGCATAATTGGCATATACATAATGAACAGCTGGAAGAAGCTCCACATTGGTTCCCTGACCTGTGGAATGAGGCCCTGGTGAGAAAGGCCATTGGAACTTCCTCTACCTAGAAAAATACTAAACCAAAAGTAATACCGCATACCTGGAGGGAGTAGAAACATTAGTGCCAATATAAAGAAGAAAGATACAGTGGATGGTGATTCTCACCACATACCCATTCAACTCCTATTTGGCCTGTGCAGAAGATAGATGGCTCTTGGAGAATGACGGTGGATTATTTTAAGGTTAATTAGGTGGTTACTTCAATTCCACTGCTGTACCAAATGTAGTTTGATTGCCTGAGCAAATTAACACATCTCCTGGTAACTGATAATGCAGCTATTAATCTTACAAATGCCTTTTTCTCCATACCTGCCTATAAGGCCCACCAGAAGCAGTTTGTTTTCAGCTGGCAAGGACAGCAATACACTTTCACTGTCCTACCTCAGGGGTATATCTGCTCTCCAGCTGTGTGTCATAACTTAGTTTCCAGAAATCTTGATCACCTTTCCCAAATGTCACACTGGTCCATTACATTGATAACATTGTGTTGATTGAACATAATGAGCAAAAAGTAGCAACTACTCTCAACTTATTGGTAAGACATTTGTGTATCAGTGTGTGGGAAATAAATTGGGCTAAAATTCAGAGGGCTTCTATCTCAGTAAGCTTTCTAGGGGTCCAGTAGAGTGCAGCATGTCAAGATATTCCTTCCAAGGTGAAGGATAAATTATTGCATTTGGCCCCTTCTATAACCAAGAAAGAGGCACAAGGCCTAGTAGGTCTATTTGGATTCTGGAGACAACATATTTGGGTATGTTGCTCTAGTCCATTTATCCAGCAACCCAAAAAGCTTCTAGTTTTGAGTGGGGCCTAGAACAAGAAAAGACACTGAAACAGGACCAGGCTGCTGTTCAAGCTGTACTACCACTTGGGCAGCATGATCCAGCCAGTGTCCTTACAGAACAGGTCCTTGCCATTGTTAATTTACATGAATAATACAGACATAATCGATTGCAATTTGTTTCCAGCGTTCATGATCCCCAAAATGGGTGCCTTCAATCTGCCAATATGTAGTATTGCAAATAGCAGACCAAACAGCTAGGACATTAGCAGCAAACTAAGAATAGGTAAAAATAGGACACAATTGGGTTTCAGGTTAGCTGAACCATCAGGGAAAGAGGCACAGACACACAGGAAAAATCTGTGACTTGAAGGTCCCATTGAGCCAGCAGCTTTGCTGTAAATTGCAAAGTGACAAATAAAGGTTTCCCCAGAGTGATAGCTGCTACTTGTTATGTTAAGACAAGGTGCTGCTGGCAGTGGGATAGCTGCTTTCTTGAATATACCATTTCCACTTACCAAGTAGGGATTGTCAGGCCCTCTCCATCTTATTAATCATTGATTCTGAATCAACCACCCTAAATGAAAATATCAGGCTGGAGAGCCACAAGACTTTCATGGGTCAGGTATTTAGTTTTGAGGGAGCATAGTAGCAAGCCAAAAAGGCTTTAAATCAAAGTGATTTAACAGCTGTGTCAAGAAGGTGATGGGTCCAGACGTCAACAAAGACTTCTGGGTAAAGGCTGGCCCCCTTTATCATAAGAGGCTCCAATCACCAAGACTATCAGACATGGAGACTTGTGGCTCAGAGAGGCCATGAGGGTTGTGGGGCCCCTTCGGTACTTGCAGTTATCTACTTACTGCTGTTACTGATCAGGAGGATTTTCCACCACTTCCTGGACAAGGCAGTATGAGCACATCAATTTCTAATGTATATTCAGACATAGATATGACGAAAAATAATACACTGTATTGGCCAAAAAGACCACAAACACAAGGTCACACTTGCCTCCTTTCCTTACTCTAATTCCTGCCCAAACTCTATTAATGGAAGGTTTGCATGTCCCATTCTGACAAGGGCCCTGCATGTCAGTATACAACAGAGGCATGAAATTATGCTTCCCGCCCCTCCCCAAAGTCTCTGCCCGTGGCTATACTTGGGCTGTTGCTTGTGGCCTTTGATTCTACTTGTAGGCAGGGAGAGCTTGACTTCACCTCTAATCATTTATCTCCTTAAATAGCTAAGATCAGAGTAGAGAGAGAGGGATGGGTTAGGTGTAAGATATAGAGAGTAGCTTGTAGCTTTCCACCAGTAAGGGAGGAGCACTTACTTTTAGTTATGAGCACACAGAGGCAGCTCAACCAAATGAACTTGCAGTGTATTCGACCTGCCCAACACTCTAATAGGTGGCAGAGTCCTCATAAATGACACTACCTGTTTCAGCTTTGGGGGTCCCTTGACCAAGCAGCCATAGCAGCATTGTATTCCGAGTGTGGGCATGGATTTGTACCATCACCTGTCATGGGATTGACTGGCACAGGGACAATTTTTTAAAAAGGGATGCACCTTAATCTGAGACATTTGGTGTCCCATTATCAAGCAAATATACTTAAGTTCTTGCCCAATTTAAATGCAAGTGCTATAGGAGTTTTCCAAGGCTACAGATCTGATCTCAACAATTTATCTACAATGTCCATCTCTCATTCTCCAGTGAGTCACTTTCATCAGCATTGCAAATCCAATTCAGGGGCATTAAAAGCCCAAAGATTAGTCAATACCTGTATTGGTTTCTTAGGGTTTCCTTGATAAAGAACCATAATGCCTGGGTGACTTAAACAACAGAAATTATTGCTTCTTAGTTCTGGAGGTTGGAAGTCCAAGATCAAGGTGTCCGCATCACTGGTTGCTTCTGGGAGCTATTGAGAAAGAACGTGTTCCATGCCTCCCACTTAGCAACTAAAGGTTTGCTGAATATCTTTAGTGTTTCTTGGTATATCCATGTAACACTGACTCTCTGCCTTCATCTTCACATGATTTCCTGTGCATCTCTACGTTCACGTTTCTCCTTTGTATAAGAACACCAGGCATATTGCATTAGTGGCCCACCCTGCTCTAGTTTGACCTCGTCTTAACTTACCTCATCATATTTGCCATGACCCTATTCCAACTAAAGACACATTCTAGGGTACTTGAGGCTATCACTTCTGTGGGGACATAGTTTAACACATAACAATGCCTTATGTATGCTTTCCTGTGGAAGCCTGTCAGCTCCAGCGAAATCTCTCCAAAAGGAACAAAGCTCCCACTGGAGCCAGGACCTGCTGAAAAACACTCTGAGACTTTTGACTGTCATCTCTGAAAGAATCCAAGGTTGGCATGAAAGACTGCAGGAAGGACTCATCAGCCTTAAGACTTCCTAGCTGTTGCCATTCTTCCTCAACAAGTGTTATGCATCTACTGCCCTCATCTCTCAAATGAACCAGCCAAGTTCTAATAACTTACTTGGTTTCTGCTCGTAGGGGCCATATATTTTCTACTTTGTGGTCAGTGTAAATGTACACTGTGTTGCTCGAAGGATACAAAATTTCACTTAGGAGAAATAAATTTGGGAAGTCTATTGTGCAATATGGTGACTATAGTTAATTAAAATGTACTGCATATTGGAAAATTGCTACAAGAGCAGATTTTAAATGTTTTCTTCAAAAAAAAAAGTGTGTGAGGTAATGGAGATGTAAATTAGTTTGACTTAGGTTTCCACAATGTATACATGTATCATCAGATCATGTTGTACATCAAAAATATGTACAATTTTTATTTGTCTATTTAAAATAATTACTTGGCTGATTTTTGTTTATAAAATGAATATATCTGTAACTCTTGTCTGAAGAAGGTCAGAACCTTCCTCTAACCTGTCATACGTGTCCGTGTGAAGAGACCACCAAACAGGCTTTGTGTGAGCAATAAAGCTTTTTAATCACCTGGGTGCGGGCGGGCTGAGTCAGAAAAGAGAGTCAGCAAAGGGAGATAAGGGTGGGGCCGTTTTATAGGATTTGGGTAGGTAAAGGAAAATTATAGTCAAAGGGGGGTTGTTCTCTGGCGGGCAGGAGTGGGGGTCAGAAGGTGCTCAGTGGGGGAGCTTTTTGAGCCAGGATGAGCCAGGAAAAGGACTTTCACAGGGTAATATCATCACTTAAGGCAAGGACCGGCCATTTTCACTTCTTTTGTGGTGAAATGTCATCACTTAAGGCAAGGACTGGCCATCTTCACATCTTTTTTGGTGGAATGTCATCAGTTAAGGCAGGGCAGGGCATTTTCACTTCTTTTGTGATTCTTCAGTTACTTCAGGCCATCTGGGTGTATATGTGCAAGTCACAGGGGATGCGATGGCTTGGCTTGGGCTCAGAGGCCTGACATAACCTAGGATGGTTATATGTTAAGACCTATGAGAGTTTTCCAGGGCTACAGGTCTAACCTCGCCAATTTATCTTGTTGACTTGAGGCTTGAGGAGTAGACTTGAGGCTGACAGCCCAGTGGAGAGAGAGTCTGCTCACCCAGTGAGAGTTAACAACAACCAAGCCACTGTTTACGCCACTGCTTTTGCTTGACATGCAATGTTTTCTGAATTCACTCTCAATAGCAGGTGATAAAATTGGGGACCATTTCTCACTCTGCTGATTTGTAATTTGGCTACCGTATTTGCCATCGATTCCCATGAACTTTTCCCTCCAATCCCATTAATCAGCTCACAATACCCTTACTCTTTCTCTTCCAGGACGCCAAGTTTCTGTCAGCATCCCATCCTCATTTCCAAACTGTGAATAATTGTGAAGGGCCTGAGATTTTACTCTACCTGCAAGTTAACCAGCGAGGCTGCCACAATTTCATGGATGCTGGCAGAAGACGTGAGACTCCTGGGTCAGAGAAAGAGAACTTCACTGACTCACACAACTATAGCACCTGACCAAGGGTATCAGCATTATCTTGCACTGGTTCACTGGGTCACACACAGCAATGTGAAAATAAATAAACTACACTTGCACACAGTGAGTTGCACGGCAGAAATAAATCCTGAGTTTAGGAACACAAATCTTTTATAACGGGCAGTAAGCCTGCCGGCTCTTTGTTCTTGGGAGAGACATTATCTCTGTCTTCTAAGGCTGCTTGCCATACAAACATCTTTGAGAAGATAATATAAAACAAAGGTAGTAGGTAACCCCGCCCTCTATAAAAGTCAAGAGACATAGAAAACGGTCTCCCAGAAGGGTGCAATGGAGACAAATTTATCCCCCAGTTTCTGCTACAAACCACTACACTTGGATAAGCCAAGCACAGTTTTATTTCTAAAGTTGGTGTTTTTAAAAAAAGTTTTTTTAAAAAAACTTTATATATGATTTGAAAAACCGAGATTTTTTAATTTTGTTTTTTATAAATAGAAAACAATTTTTATTTTTAAATTTAGGTTTTAAAACAGTTGTGATTTTATGTATGATACGAGTTTTGTTGGAAATAGGAGCTTTAGAAATAAATGCATTTTGATTATGTTAGTACACTATTTCACAATAACATTTTGAAAAGGGATTTAAATAAATTGATCTGTACAGAGCAAATGCCTGATATAATAGTTGTTAATCTGGTTTTCCACACTGTTATGTTGGAAGTTTTCTCTCTCTTCAGTAGCAAGACCTACATCAAAGCAAATATATTTGTATAACTTGGGACAATGGTTTTTTTTTTTTTTGATACAAAGTTCATTTTTCTTTTTAAACATAACTCATTTTAAATTTTAAGAAGATTTTTATTTAAACACTTCTGTTACAATATTTAGGTGGCAGCAATATCTAACAAGCTTCTGAGACAGGAAGTAACATTCTCATAGACTTTGCAACTCTGCCAGAAGTAGAACTCAAAATAAATATGTCATATAAAGCAACTGTGAAGGTAATAATAAAAGGAATGTTATCAGTACTAAGAAGGTTTTCAATGCAGGGTCCAATAGCTATACTTATATATACAGAAAACATGAAATTAGTTACTAAACATAACAAAAACTTGGTATACCTACAGCAATGTGTATTTACCAAAAACTGGTGAAAGTATGTTGAGAGATATGTTAAATATTTGCTGAAAAGAAAACTACTTGTCTGTATGTGAAACCCCATGAATCATTCTATGTATCAGGACCAAAAAACTAACTTCTTTTATTCCTCAAAAATCAAAAGTGGTCTCATCTAAACCAAAAGTCACAGACTTGTCAGTTATTTATTGTCTTCTCATTTTGAACATTATTTACTGTTTTCTCTCTCTAAACAGTAAGTTCTTAGTCCAAATTTATTATTTTGTCCCATCTAGACAATATGGTCTATGGTACTTCACTAGGATGGTCTAAGAGTAGATTCTAGGGAGTTCTCCAAGCTCTGGCAGCATATGTGTCTTGTATGGGGCCATATGCACATTTTTGGAGGGGTGATAGTCTATGTCTTTTATCCAGTTCTCAAAGTGACAAAAGTAAAGACCCACTGGCCAACTGGAGCAGTTTCCCAAGTAAAATATAAAGATGATTCACTGAGTTAGGTGAAGAAAATACGAGAATTTCTATTTCTATTTATGCTCATTTAGAAAAGAAAAGCTGTACTAATATGTAGTATATGGATTTAGAGCAGCATGTATCAGTCTACAGAATTGTTGTGCTACAATATTTTATCAATAGATCACAGCAATCTAAAAGGTTGGAGAATAGTGCTCTAGGGAAGTGTATATCAAGTTCTCATATTTTCCAAAGCATCTTTAATTTACATGTGCAAGGAGGTGAAGGAATAGTAAATTCTCAAATACTAATACATTTTCATTCACTTCAATGTTATAAGATACAATTTATTCAGGGAAGATGGCAGCTCATTGTGATTAAGCAGTGTCTCGATGCTGCACATCCCTGTATCACTGGGAATCACTATTTCTAAAGGCCCAAAATACCTAGATCACTGTTGCCATAACTTTCCAAAGAGCTTCAGTTTTGCTGCTCTTGTTCCAGGTGTATCATCCTTAACACATTGGGCTGTCCAACTTCTGTAATAGCCTTTTTGTTTTGCTTTGTTTTGTTTCCACTTTCTCTGAAACTAACTCATAGTTCTTTCCTCAGTACAGATGGATTTGGCAGCATTTCAGATGGAACAAACATCTGAGCAGATACTTTAAGATTTGGGCATTATGCAAAGTCATTTTTGGCCAAGTAATTTTCCTCACAATCTGGAAGACTCATCTGCGATTTAATTTTCTGATAATATGTAATTAAAAAAATTAAAAAACTTGACAGGCAGCCACAACCTTATCTAAATATCTTCTACCAGAACATCTGAGATTAAGTCCTGGATATGCCATTTAAATTTTGTCCTGATTTCTACTCCAATGTTTAAATCCAAGATATTAACATTTTCCTAAAACTAAGTTTATGATGATGGAAAAAACTGCACTGGTGATAAAAGAAGTGTGGCTTTTAGAATATCACTTTTTTTTCCCTTTTGCTTAGGTTTTTCTGATTGAAATCTACACATTGATAAAGCTTTTGCTACTGTTTTGGCAGACACTATATATGAAAACAAATGGATATAGATAAGAAGGTAATGGGATAGTTTTGGTTGAAAAATGTGTGGGCTCTGCGGGCTAGTCAAAACAGATGCAGGTGTGGCTGTTACCGGCAAAGCTGTTTTGAGGGAAATATAGATGGCAATAAAATGTACAGTGATTAATGCAGCTTAAAATGAGAATACTGAATGAGTGCACATCATCAATATAATAAAAGAAACATTTAAAGAGGAGCAACAGTTCACCCAAGATCTAGTAGCTGATGTGCTAAGAACAGAAGAAAACAACTCAACAAAGATGACAAAGGACTAATTGTCTCTGTTGCTGTAAGCTTACGGTTTTCAGTAATTGATTCCTCCCCTTTTCACTAAAGGATACAAATATTTCCCAGGTCTTGAAAAGTATCATAACAAAGACCATAAACTCTGACACTAAATTTTGGTTGAAAATGACATTTTGGTTTTCTCTGCTTAGTAAGTTAAGCAGTCCCTGCTTTTAGCCAGTGTTTTAACAAGAGAACTGCACTTTGCTACCGTCTCAGTAGCACTGAATTTCTGTTTTGGAGGAGATGGTTAAGTCCCTCCTCACAGGAATTGCAAGGCATCTTGCCCTCCCGGCTTCTCACATATGCTGTGTTCTCCATCCCTTCACCCTTAAAGTCAGCCTTAATTTAACTGTTCAAGTACAACCACCTAAAGAGTGAAATTGCATCGAAGTGCAAAATGAGGTGAAATAAATGATCCATGTTTTAGTGTTCAGTGAAAAATAGTGAGCTAACAAGCTCCTCAACAAATATGTATCAAAGATTCAATTTTACTTATTAAAATGATTTATGTGGGTGTAACCCATGAACCTAAAACCACTGCAGTAATTCATTAACTCATTCTGTTTTGGGCTACTAACATTTGCATCAGCAAGGGCTTGATGGTGGATTTAAAGCATTATATAGCACTAGACGTCACTGGAGTTTTGCATTAAAGCTCCATCTGGGCAGTTTTCCAGCTGGTAATCTCAGAGGACTGATGTCTATTCCTCAGGCACTACTTAGACCAGACACTCTTGTTTATTCATCTCTTTGATTTGCTGGGTCTACCACAGACCACCCTTTTCCATCCTATGCCTTCTTTTAACCTAACCTGGGACAGGGCTGGGAAGTCTTTGCCTTGGTGTGGCTGGAAATATCAGGGAAGAAATTTGGAAGAAAGGTTAAAATGCTGAAGCAACTCTTCTTTCCTCCCTACCAAAGGATCTGAAAGACTAATAGTCTGGAGAGTGATATAAAATTCCAATGCCAGACATCCCAGCTTTATGCTTATACTTATGGTAAAATATCCAGGATATAAAATGAATCATTTTCCCTTGAGGTAAAAACAGATGTTCATTCAGTCACCTGTGCAAGTAAATATCCACCCTATCTATCCTTATCTAGGCTGTTTCTGATAGTCTTTGGAAAACACACATCTGATCATACCATTCTCTTCCTTTAAGACTTGATGTCGGCCGGGCGCGGTGGCTCAAGCCTGTAATCCCAGCACTTTGGGAGGCCGAGACGGGCGGATCACGAAGTCAGGAGATCGAGACCATCCTGGCTAATATGGTGAAACCCCGTCTCTACTAAAAAAAATACAAAAAACTAGCCGGGCGCCGTGGCGGGCGCCTGTAGTCCCAGCTACTCGGGAGGCTGAGGCAGGAGAATGGCGTAAACCCGGGAGGCGGAGCTTGCAGTGAGCTGAGATCGGGCCACCGCACTCCAGCCTGGGCGACAGTAGCTTTAAAACTGTTGGAGAGGGAGACAGAAGCCAATGGATCTAATTTTACTCGTGTTGCTGTTTCTTTTATTTTTTCTTTTGTAAGATCTATTTTGAACAAGTGCCTCAAGTGAATAATAATAACTGTTATTATAGTCATTAATATTACTATTATGGTAATGTTGATAACTAAGGTCATGTAAAGCTGTGTCATATGTAGTTATTAATTACTATATATTAATATTATAATAGCAATATTAATAACTATCATGGCACACCTTTACATGACACACATACCCCTTGGTGATTTTTGCCCAGATGGTCTTTTGTCCTTATTCTCCTCCCTCCCAACTCATCCCAGGCAACTGGCTCTCCAGAATGTACTATGCACCCCCAATACTCCATCTCTTTGTGTCTGCTAATTTATTTTCCTGGATGATGTCCTTCCCCTTCTCTGCTTGATGAACTCTAAGACCAAAGGACTTTTCTAAGAAATGAGTCCCCTACTTTGTGCTCCCACAGAATGTTGTAATTATGTCTTACATTTTTCTCTCACTTTCCGTTCCTGATAGATTGGGCCATGCTTTATCTTTAAATTTCAAAAATATAGTAATATTCCTGGCACATAATAGGCTTTCAATAAATTCTTGATGAATGAATAAATGAAAATGAGTAAATGAATCTATTCTTATTTATGTTTTCTTAAAAATACACTTTGCATTTTCTTACAATGTCTAGATAGATATAGAAAGACAAAGCAAAATGGGAAGAAACATTTTAATTCTGTATTTCCCTTTGCTTCTTGATGCAAAGCATCTTTAGGAAACTTGAGTATAACTCCGTGCTTGCCTGAGAAAAATGTGTAAGGAGCTAATTTATATAGTGTACTTAACACAAAAAATAACAGGACAAGAGAATGGAAACTACATAACCAGAACAGAAGGATTTTCAGCTCCTGGATTTTCAGGAGAAACTGTTACGGAAGCAGTCTTGAGACCCAGTCTTATTTTTTAGGATAGTTAAATGGCAACATAATTCAGTATCAGTAGTCCCCAACCTGATTACAGGCTGTTTGTCCACTACTTTTCTATCCCCAATACATCAAAGCTCTGACTTGGGCCCCTTATTTATTTTAAGAATCTATTCTTCAGGGTCTCTACTCTGGCTACATCAGTGGTGTGGATCTGAAAAGTTTCTCCCTAATCTCTATGCTTCAAAGCAGATAAGACAGAGAAAAAAAGAAATTCCTTAAATTTTTTAGCATCTGAATTGTGAATTTCGTATGGACTCTGTCATGGAAATGTATGTTCATCCTCTTTAAGATCCACAAATTATTCTGTGTTTAATGGGTCTTTGTAGGCTGGTCTGGGGAACCTATCACAGATGATTTAACTTCTCTGTGAAAATATATTTTTTCATAAATTTTTATGTAGATAAAATGCCAAATTCATAGAAAAGTTGTAGGAATAGTACAAGAAACTCCCATACAACTTTTCACCAAGAGTATATACATTCCCCTCATTTGTTTTGTGTATATGCTAATACATCACAAACACACAAAATACTTTTTGAATTCTGATTGAACTTTTTGAGTGCAAACTGAGGTCTGCTGAAATGTTTGATCAAGACTACATTCCATTTCATGCTTTTATATTTTCTTTATTTCTATTATTTCCCCATAATAAGAGTTCTGTTCCAGAAAGAAACATGTATTTACATTTTTGTTTTCCTTGTAAGTAGTGACTTAACTTCATATATTTGTGAGGACGTAACTATACTTCTTCAAGGCCTATGGTACTTTCCAATAATAGGGTGAGTGTTTATTGAGTCAAAATCAGTCCTGTAAGACATTGGGTTATCACTTAGTAAACAGCATCATTGTAATATCTATAGTAGTACCCTTGGAATACTAGAGGCCAATCAGTAATGAACATTCCTGATGTCACCATGGGCTAGCGTGGGTACTAATGGAGACAGTTAAAAAACTTTTAAACTGAGTTATTTCTCAGAACCCCAAATAAGAGTTTCGCCTATCTATGGCTCTGCTAATATTGATTTTAAAACTACAATGTTCATTTTTTCTTGCTTTAAATTCGTGCTCTTTTTAAAATCAAATCCTTACCCCCAGCCAAAATGTAGATTTTTTTAGTTCACCAGAAAACTTCAACTGACCTAATTAAAAATAAAAGTTCCTAACTGCTTCAAGGTTTATGTAAAAAAAAAAAAAGAAAAAAGTTGAAGCTCCGGAAAATATACTTAGACATTTCCATAATGTAGTCACTGCCTCATATGCTTCATCAATACTAACAATCTTTTTTTTCTTAATCAGGATATTTCAAGTAGAATAAAAACACTTCATATATGTATATTTAGTGAGACAAAAACTTGATTCTTAGTTCATAGACATGCACCAAAATGTTCAGCACAAATACTCAAGAAAAATGAGATATCCACCGAACGAACAAGTCTTATTTTCTACTTCTGTACTTAGATTTTCTTCTTAAAACTTTAAATGTCTCAGCATGGCAATAGAAGATGTCTGCTGAAGTAGGTCCATATTGTTCCAAGTGTGCCTGCATGTGTGTGTACATGTGTAAATGTTTTACCAATGTCCTTTATGGTGAGTCCTCTGTATGATTATCTTACTCCCATGTTGCTTCCAGCTCAATTAGATTTGAATAGTATTACTGCATTTTAATAGAAGATAGAAACCTCTTTTATTTGGAATACTTTGCTATTATGATAGTAAAATGAATTAATAGGAATTAAATTGCTAATATGGATTAAAATAGCTTTTGCCATTGTAGAATTTTTAAACATGTCAAACAAAAGAAATATTTATTGTTATAACACACATTACTATGGAGAGTATTTTTAACTTCAAGAACTAAAAATAATATTTGATATTTACAGAACTATTTTATAATTGTATTGCATCTAATCCCTAATTGCTTATTTTCTAAAAAGAAAAAAGGGGAAAGTGCAATAGAGAAAAAAACGTCAGCCTATATTCAAACATATACTACCAGTTAAATGAGAAAATGCAATACAATGCAGAGTTGAAAGTTTGAAAGAACTGAGGGTGTCAAAGAATGTAATTTCTATTTAGAAACCTTTTATAAGACAACACTATCACAAACACACTTTCATAACCATGGTATTCCACCAGGATATGAGATTGCAGGTGATTCTGCCAGTTTGTACAGTTGACTACAATTATCTGATATATGTACAAGGTGCTGAATTTTTAGTACAGGTAGTAAGTGATGGTTATATAACAGAAATACTCCCCCAAAAGTAACTTTTTAAGTTTTGTGTGTGTGTGTGTGTGTGTGTGTGTGTTTTCTCCAGAAGAACTGAAGTACTGAAGTGAGTACATTTTGTCATGTTAAACGGGAGAAAGAGTAGACTGTGACTTGGCTCCTGAATTTTTAATACTGCTCATTAGCCATCTACAAACCTAAAGTGCTTTCAGAGGCTCTACACATCTTCAATGAGTCAAACCCCAAAGACTTATAAATAGGTATATAGGTTGCTAATCTATTCCTGATGCTTTGCCTAAAAAATTGGCATTGCCATCTTCCACATCTTTCTTTTGGAAGCATGGTTTTGCGTTTGTTCCTTGTTGGTAAGCATCCAGAAAATGGCAGATTCCGGGGATTTCACTAGGGAAGTTAGGTGGAAGTTCTTCCCTTGATCGAGGGGTAAACACGAAACCAGGACAGTCTTTGAGTAATCTGAAAATATTAAAATAAAAATATTAAAATATAATACTGATGTAAATGTTCATCCGCTCTTAAAAAGAAGGCAATATAACTAACTGAGAATATACAGAAGGACAGTGAAGAATCAATTCATAATAAGAAAATTGTGTCAACTAATGTATTTCACTTACACTGGAAAAAATTATAAAACATTTTTGCAAAAATAATATCCACACAACAATGCAATTTGCAGTAGTGAAAAAATAATCCAAAGATTTAATAATAGCAAAGTATCCACACATAACCATGACAGTATTAAGATTTCCTGAGTTGAAATACGTAAAATGTCCATTTATTAATTCATTAATTTTGTAAATATTACCGTAATCACGGGCAAAGAAAGTAATCATGGGCAAGAAATTGTGAATCGAAATTGCAATGACAAAAATGATGTGACGGCAACTTTTGAATCTTTCAATAGAATTTTTATGAATTGTAGATTAGCAGGACTCAAGTGAGATTTAATTGTACATATCGCCACTCTACTTACTAATGATTATTAGCAATATTTTTTCTCCTGAAATTCATCTGTTTACCAAATTATATTGTTTGCTACTTTACTACTTATTCATTATGCTAAACCCATTTTAAATTCTAATCTTACTGATTAAGCTATTGGTACCTTGTCCCATTTGCTTCCCTAGCTTTCCGTCAAATGAGAACTTAGTAAGACTTCTCTCTAACCTAATATTCAGACCATGGATGAAAAAATGTTGCATAGTTGTGGGCTCTCAACCAACTTCTACAGAAAAGCATTTATTATATTTACCCAAACAGACCATGGTCTTCTACTCACCAGTCTGTAATGTCATGTCTAAATTAAATAGAATGATGATGCTGAATTAGATTTTGGCACCGTGACAACATCTATGTACTGAAGAAACCAACTGAATAGAAATCTGTCTCAAGAAAGACAGTTTAGTTTTCATCAGTACATCAATAAATATGTAATCTGCTAAACAATAAAACTAATGAAAATGATGTCTTAGTCATGAATTTATAAATATTTTTGAGTGACTATTATTTGAAAATATATAATGAAAAGTTACAGAATTACACAGTATTAAAAGTATAAGCTTCAAAGTGTGATAGCTCTAGCAGCAAAGATGTCCATTGTCCAGGCTTTAAAATGGGGATAATAATAGTACATATTCCTTAGGACAGTTGTGAAAATTAAATAAATTAATTTTTAAAAACTGACTAAGCATCAATTAGAAATCACACCACACCTATCATATTGGTAACAGTAAGTCTGACAATATCAGGCCTTGGGGAATAGCATCCTTCCTACACTGCTGGCGGAGTGCAGATTGGTAAAATCAGTCTGAACAGCTAATTAATGCTTAGTAAGGTTGAAACTGGGTATAGTCTATGGTCTAGGAATACCATTTTTAGTTATATTATCTAAAGACATACATATTAAGATATCTATTGAATCACTTTTTGTAATAATGAAAAATTGGATACACTCTAATTAAACATGGGTAGAAAATAGGGTCTGGCTCATTCATACTCTAGAATACATATTATATCACATGCACATATAGTAACATGCTAGATCTGGTTCATACTGGCTTGTGAGAACCAGTTGTTAAACATTCAGGAACTTTGTAAGACAGTTAAGCTATCCATAGCCTGAAACCTGCCAGAGTGGACATAGTAACACCAAGGAGATTGGCAAATGCTAGAATCATGGATTCTCTACCTCATCCTGTAAAGCTACTTTACCAACAAACCACTCCATTAGCAATAGTTAAAATGAATGATCTAGATTTATGACTAGGTATACATTTTATCAAGGAAACTATCTCAGAAACATGATACTGAGTGGATTCAAGGCAAGTCATAAAAGGATATGGACATGTTGATTGGGAATCTGTTTTCCTCTGGCTTTATTTTTCTACCTGACAGGACCTAAATGAAAGTGATATTCCTGCCTCTCTCTACCCCTTTTCCTTCCTGGAAAGCAGAAGTGACATCTTATTAATGAATTGTGGAGAAGCTACTGAACATGCATCTGTATTTGGGAGACTGTCTGCACAGAGTACATATTCTCAGCTCCTACAAGCTATAAAGCACATAGGATCCACTGTGTCAGAGCGTGTGACAGGGACCGTGTAATAGTTGATATTTATATTTCATTATATTAATATCTATTTACATTTTATTGTTTTTATAAAACAGAAACCTGAAATAAATATAGCAAAATGTTGATGCTTAAATATTAGTATTGGCTACATGAGTGTCATCTTCTTTGCTTTTTTCTATGTTTAAAAATTAAATATAAAAATGTATAGAACCATGAGTCTAATAAATAAAAATGTATAAAACTATAGGTGATTGATAAAAATCTACTATTTTTTCTATCTACAGCAACCCAACATTCCCTACTAAATATGGTAATGACAATTATAATATCATATTTATATGAATTATATAAAAATATTCAGCCTTTACAAGTGGCTTTAAAGTGCATCGTTTGAATTTATTAAAGGCCTTGCTCTGGATCGCACGTCTGGTAAGTGCTGTGTGTGGGACTCAAAGGCATGTCTTCTGAATACAACTTCTATGCTTTTTAAAGACACTTAGCAGACAAACAGAATGTTATGGAGTTAGAAATATTCATTATATTGCATTTTAAAAAATCAGAATAGACAAGAAAAACCATTTAGAAAAACAAACCATTTAGATGAAAGCTTAAGGACAGCAACACCCAAAAAAGGCAGCAACAGCCCAAATGTCCTCATAGGGTGGACATTTTTCTCTACACCTTCTTCACCAGACACGATTTTCCCCAAATTACTGCATCAATGCTCCAATTCTCTGTTATCTTTCCTATATTCCTTTATTCACTTCATTCTTTCTTCTTACAGAATTCAATTCTTGCTTCTCTGGCACAATGTGCTCAGACTTGTCCTACAAATAAGAGATCCTAGGCCTGTTTACTCCACACACTGGACAGCATCCCTGCATCCTCCCCACTTGCCATTTCTGTTTCTAATGACCCCTGGATCACCACATAAACCTCTAACATTGACCCACTGACCTGGATCTAATGTAGTAGACATGGATGCACTGACCCACTGATCTGATGTAGTCTCTATTAGTCTGTAATAGTTTTCCTTACTTCAAAAAAGCAAACAAAATGCAGAATATTATCCCCTAAAATTAAAGTAAAACTCCTGACAATGTTTAAAAGACAGTAATGTATAATTGTCACTACCCTGCTACATTCTGAATCACTGGTTAGAATTTGGAAGTGGAAATTTGAAGATACGGGGTTTTTTTGGGTATAGGTGTGTATTCTGTGTCCTAAATTTACCTATATTTCAGAAATATATCATGGAAGCTACATTCAATATTAAACAGATTATTGTATTATTAAAGAAATATCATTCCAGAATTTAATGTATCATCAATAAAGCTCTCCAAAGAAAACTGCGTTTTATATCTGTACACCTTCTTTAGCATCCGCTTCTTGTACTGTACTTTGAGTAAAACTAAAATCATGCCGCTACTGTTGACTAAATTTCCCAAAGCATTGGATGTTTAACTGAAATTTAAATTATTTATATTATTTTAAGTTTTCCTAGTACATGGAAGAAAAGTGAAGTATCTCTCAAAGAAAGAAACTTAAAAAGCTGTTAAAAGTATTTCACATTAAGTATTTATATTTTGCCTCAATAAGACAGTATTAACTACTGCTTTCCCTTAGGCAAGACATAAATACCTCATATATGAGAATAAAAGGAAAGTAAATTATTATTGAAATCAATACAAAAGGAAAAAAGATATATCATATTTGTCTATAGAAAGTAGAAATGACTTCAGCAAATGAGCTGAAGTTCAATATAAATTAAATTAAAATTTCAATGTCATCCATGTATGTGCATATAAACATAACTGAAACAAAGAAAGAGAAATGTTAATAGTTACTATCTCTGGGTAGTGAGATTATGACTTATTCCTATTATTTACTTTATAATTTACTAATTTTGTAAATTTTCTGAAATGGGCATGTGTTACTACAGTAATAAAAAATTTATTTAAAAGATAACACCATCTATGCTATACAAACCTGTACGTGCATTTCTAGTAACATTGCCAATATAGTGAATCTAAGATTTAAGTCATGAGCATTGTCCTGTTGCCAAAAATATATGTCAACGTGTTGTGGTCCTCTGCTGAAATACATGAAATCCTGAATTATATTTTGAAGAAAAATGAGTAGTTAACATCAGTGCCTCCTAACATGACTCAAGACCACCAGACTTTGAGATACAAAATGCCAGATTTTTAAAGAGTTTAGTTTTATACTGTTAAAAACAATCAATAAAGAAAAAGGAAAACATGTTTTCTATGTGTAGAAGTTTTGTTGTAAGGTAGGATTCCTCAGCATGCACATACACACGTAACACATCATTGCACATTGAAAGAGAAACACAGATATCAGTGAAAGGACAGGTAACTGACTCCTACTTAATAGAATGATTCCTCTTAACGCTTACAGAGAGAGTAGAATCATATTATCTCAGGGTATGGAATCTTATCCCTACCTATTATACCCAGTAGGACCATAGGCCAATTACCATTACAATGAAACCCAGGGATTTTTCCAATTCTCAGGTTATACTGAGTTGTTTTCATATCCAGGAGTCAACAGTCAACCAGTAAATACTTCTTGCTTTCCTTCTGTGTTCCAGGCGCTTATCTAGGAGCTGGGGATCTAGAATGTGTACAACAGGAAGCTAACATTCTGCAAAGGGAGGCAGACATTCAACACAGAAATAAATACTGCATAAGACAATTTCAGATACAGGTGTGAACTGAGAAGATGAAATAGGATAATGAGAGTGTATGTGAGGAGAAGGTTGTTGCTATAGTTATGATAGTTAAGGAGTGTCTCTTTAAAGAGAGGAGAAGAAATGATCACTGTAAGGTCGATGGTCTGAGTAACTAGGTGGATGGTGATACCATTTTAAGGTGATTGGTAAGTTTGCCTGGGTGGGAAGGAAGTGGATTTCATCAGTCTGTGTGGGAAATCACTCATTCTAATTCGGTCCAGTTCATTTTAATATGTCAATTAGTCATGCAAGTGGAAATATGTAATAGGATATATATGCCTGTAGCTCCGCGGAGAATCATAGGATGGGCTAAAGATTTTTTAAAAAATGGTTAGAGTCATAAAAGTTCAGACACAGAAAAGAACAGGAACAGAGGCTCTGGGCACTACAATAAAGGTTTGGTAGGGAAGGAGTTCCAACAGGAGTCACGGAGAAGGTGTAGACATGGGGTAGTGAGAAAACTAGGTGAGTGCGGTGCCAAAAATTTAAAGAAGAACATGTTTAAATGAGGCAGTTCTTAGCCTATTCAAATGCTTCTGAGATGATAAGGAGAGAAAACTGACAGAGTTTTTTGAGACGGGGTCTTGCTCTGTCGCCCAGGCTGGAGTGCCATGGCGCAATCTCT
>NW_012118487.1:32112510-32113639 GCF_000951035.1 Colobus angolensis palliatus
CTCTGTCGCCCCAAGCTGGAGTGCAATGGCACAATCTCGGCTCACTGCAACCTCCTCCTCCTGGGTTCAAGCGATTCTCCTGCCTCAGCCTCTGGAGTAGCTGGGATTACAGGCGTCCACATCCAGCTAATTATTTTTATTTTTGACAGAGACGGGGTTTCACCATGTTGGTCAGGCTGGTCTTGAACTCCCGACCTCGTGATCCATCCACCTCGGCCTCCCAAAGTGCTGGGATTACAGGCGTGAGCCACGGCACCTGGCCTTTTCTTTTTCAATTACCCAGGCAACAGAAAATGGACAAAAACACCCTTCAAGGAGTCCCTGTTTTCTTTTCTTCTTCTTAATTTTTTGTATTTTTAGTAGAGATGGGGTTTCACCTTGTTGGCCAGGATGGTCTTGATCTCCCGACCTCGTGATCCATCCCCCTCGGCCTCCCAAAGTGCTGGGATTACAGGCGTGAGCCACCACGCCCTGCCAACTGACAATGATTTTAGCAGGGCACACTGATGACCTTGGTAAGAACCGTTTGAGTGGAGTCAACACTGATTGGAGTGAGTTGAAGAGAAAATAAGAGGTGGAAAAAATACAGATAGTGAGTATAGACAACTTCTTTCAGTTTTGCTATAAAACAGAGCAGAAATTTAAAATTATAGCAGAAGCTGGACTTGGAAACAAGGAAGTTTTTATTTTTCAAGAGTTGTAATAGATATGGTTGTATTCTGTTGGGAATAATCATTTCATCAGAGAGAAATTGATCATAGAGAGAAAGAGTTAATTTCCACAGAAAAGTTAATGAGAAGGTGAGAGGAAATAGCACTCACAGCAAAGCTGTATCAACCAGGGGCAGGAGGGGAGCTGGCCCAATGTAACAGGAGAAAAGAAGGAAGAAACGGGTACTGGGGTAGCTCTACTGAGAGAACCTACAGCATGAAGATGGCAAAGTTCCTATCTGACTTCTATTCTGGCGGTGAAATATGAGGCAAGATTATCAACTGAGAGTCTGGGCTGGAAAGGAAAGGATGCTGGTGCTTTAAGAAGGGAGAAGGCCAGATGCAGTGATTCACTCCTGTAATCCCAGCACTTTGGGAGGCCAAGGCGGGCAGATCACTTGAGGTCAGGAGTTCGAGAC